>NW_026623742.1:203870-238814 GCF_030028575.1 Malurus melanocephalus | reverse complement strand
GGGGTCAAGGCTGGCAGGGATGACCCCTGAGGGTGTCAGCAGCCCCTGGCGTGGCTGAGGTCTCTCTTGGCCAATGCCAAGGCTTCACCAGGCTCTTGCCTCAGCCTTGTGGTCCAGCGGCCGCTTCCCTGCAGATGTTGAAAGGAAAACAGCGAGAGAAGGGCGGGGGCCGGGCTGGGTTTCTGACAGCCCTTTCAGAGCTGCTTTTGCTGCTGTTGATGGCAGAGCACACGGAATTCCCGTTTTTCCAGCCTCAACTCCCCTCTAATTCCCTCAGCAGAGTGCAGGTGCTGCCCTTTGAGRGGGTTCGATTTCCCATTTTTTCCTTCCATCTAATGGCTCCTTTTGCTCCGAGTCCCAGCCATGAAAACAGCTCTTAATCCACCTCCCTGCCTCCCACCAATTATTTAATACCTGGGTTTTATTCCTTCTCATTTGTCTTTCTAACGACCCTAATTTCTCCGGTTTCCCTCATCAGCGTTTTCCCAAGCTCTTTATTGTTTTCTGATTGCTGTAATTCCGCAATAGCTTTTGGCACTAAAGCCYGGCTCCCCGGAGGAATGGGCTCATGAATTTATACAGTGACATTACCCGGGCTCTGCAGACGAGTCTCGGGGCTGATTCGGCTGCCCAGAAATGCTCCTTCTGTTCCTGCCTCATCCCTTTAACGAGCAGGAATCGTCAGAGCAGGAATTGCACAAGCGTTTTGCGCTCTTGGTATGAAGAGCCTTGAAAGTCTGAGTCAAGAGTTTTGGAGATTAAATGTAGATTAAATGTAGATTAAATGTAGTTAAACTGTTGGGTGTCCTCCATCCTTCCCTGCTCTCTGTGCCCGTGACTCGGCGGGACATTTCTCTCTTCGTTTGTCAAGGCAAGAGTTTCAGCCTGGGAGGAAATTTTCCCCATGGTATTAATTTCTTCTACTTCTTGCAACTGAAGCACATTTGAGAACTCGTTCCTGAAACTTCCCGTGTTCTAATTTTGCATGACGGGACTGTCAGAAGCAGCTCATGAGAGAAATGAGATCTCCTCTGCAGCTTCGGGGTGGYTGTGCTGCCCTGGAAGGGCTGAGGAAACACAGAGCTGCTCCCCTGCTCATTAAAACCAAATTTCCTGCCTTGGTCTCAGAGCTTTAAAGTGACAAAAACTCATCCTGGGCCCGGCACGACTTCCATGAAATCCTCCTTAAGCAATGCCACCTCTGTTTTTTCCTTCTTGGCAGAGGAATCCGCCTTCTAACCAAATACTGGAATGCACTCGTGCCAGGAGAGKATTTTAAAATATGATCAGTATGAGGAAATACATCGGGGTGCCGGGAATAAACACGTTCCAGGGAGTTGATCTGTTTATCTTACAGGGCTGCCCAGACTAAGGATCGGCTCAGACAGGAGTCATGTGTTGCTCCAAGGGTGCTTTGCCTCTTCCAGTAATTTGTTTCTTTTTCCGTCTCAGAGTGGAATTAAGAGAGTCACAAATTACGACGAGGGGCTGTGCTTGTGAAATGTTCTGCATTTTTGGAAGGGCAGGAGGAGGCAGTGCACGGTGAGCACTGTTGGGTGGATGGAGTTGGGATCTGGTGGAGCTGCCTGGTCAGACACCAAGGTTTGGGTTTCTGATATCCACAACTGCTTCTGGTAGTTCATCCTGCTTGAAAAGACCTGATAATTGTGAATTCTTTCAGAATCCAGTGCTCCTAAAGAGGCCCCAGGGAGGCTGCTCAGGAGTGTGAAAGGGGTTTCCTTCATGGCTGGTTGGTTGTTGGCCTCCTCTCGAGTGCAGGATGAGATGAACAGACACTGATGGGAACTGACTGATCATTTGGTCTGGAACCAGGAAGAGCTCAGCAAACACATCTGAAAATCCAAACACCTCCAGTTCTGGGAAAATTTGGGTTAGCATGAAATGGTGGGGATTGACCTCAGTTGTCTTCAGGCAGGACTCTGAATTTGCAGACAAACCTCAGATCAGGGTTTGACCATGAATCAATCCTCATGGGGCAGAGGTGTTGTACCCCCAGGCCTTTGAGGCTAAGGACTGGAAATACCATTAATGTGTGAACCCAGAACAGAAATCAATGTCTGTCCACTCCCGTGGTCACAGCTGGGAGGAGGAAAAGCTTTTCATAATTTACAGCTCTCTCTGCTCGCTTCCTTCTCCCACATCAGTTGGACAAGAAGGGTTCAGCTCCTGACCAAGCCTTGAAAKCCTCCCCAGAGCCACACCCAGCACCAGCCATGGCACCCAGGGYTSTTCTCCAGGCCCCAATTAGCGKGTGTTCATTAGCAGGGGYKGTYGGGGGSCCTCACACCACACCCCCTGGAGCTCTCCGTGTCTCACCACCTCCGATGTCTGTTGGAACTTTGTTTTTTTTTGAGCCCAAAAGTGTCATCACCTTCTGCCCACTGGGGTTTTTCCTCTTTTCTGGCCCTGACAGGAGCAGGTCACGGGACAACCTGTCACACGGAACCAACCGACCGCATCTTGGTGTGGTCCATACCCATCTTTTTTCGTCTTTGGAGAGGCCAGATCATGACCATAAAAGGGAAGAACGGAATTTTGGGCCAGGAGCCCCGCTCCGATTGGCCGAGCGCCGATTCGCGGCGGTTTCGRGGGAAATAACCAGATGGGAGTAATTTTTGGGCCCGAGAATAAAAACAATACAACAAAACCATGTGGTTCACCATTGAAACCAAGACAGGACTTTCGGTGCTTGGTGCCTCCCGTTGCTCTTGGTTCCACCTGCATGAAACTGCAGCAGGGCCCTCACTTCCACATGGGCACGGCCGCACAGAGCTCCTGGTTCCCATAAAACCTCTCTGCAGACGCAGCTTGCTGATGCCAATTAAGATAACATCTCCTGGAGGTTAACGAGAAGGAGCCGGTGGTCAGGTTGGTTGACAGTGAGAATCGCAACCACCGCCTGTGAAGCCATCTCTGTGGCCGTGACCGGCTGATGTCACCTGAGGTGACATCTGGAGATGAGCTGGAAGGGTCTGGAGGCCCAGSTGGACAGGAACCAGGTCAGCAATCAAACTCTGAGTTGGGAGAGCCCAAGCAACAGTTTGTTGTGGTGATCTGTGGATCCATGTCTGAAAAACCAGCAGAAAAAAGTCCCTTCATGCCTGTGCATCTCTTCCACCCAACCCTTGTCAGATCATTGGCAGGGCTTTAATCTCCTTTAATCTCTCTAGATACTCTCCTAAAAAGCAGGGCTTTAATCTCTCTAGATATTCTCCTAAAACATGCCACTGAGTTRCAACACTGAGTAAATACGATAAAAAGGGCTCAGAGGGTTTCCTGGAAATTTTGGCAGCCGTACTTTGGGAGCAGATGTTGGTGACAAGCGAAGTTCTTGTGAGCCGTGAAGGCCTTTTCCTGTTTAATGCTCAGCATGAAGGATGTGGCAGCTGATTTTTGGCTGTCCAGGAGCGTGGAGAACCGAGGTGTTGGTTCACCCCTTCTGGGAATACCACACCCACACAAATCCTTCACTCGTTGCCTCCATCCAAGAAGAACAAGATGGTGTCACAGTTCATGTTGCTCTTGGAGTCGGGAACGAGCCCTTGTCAGTGAGGAGATGACAAACACGGCTTTGTCTGTGTGCTCAGGGTGGCAGTGGGGCCACCCGTGACCGGGAGAGGTTGATCCCAAACCCTGAGGAACGAGGCAGCCTGGCTGCTGTGCTGGGGGAGCTTAGTTTGAGCAGCTCCCAGAAGAAGTGAGGCTGGCAGCCTCTGTCTCCTTCCTAAGCTGAAATGAGGTGCTGATCCCTCATCACTGGGATGCTCCTGGCAGCAYCAAGTCCACTGTTGGCTCCTTTAGAAAGTCCATCCAAGCCCAGAGATGCCCTTTGCAGATGTCTCACCCTGCTCTGTTCATCCCTTCCTTCAGCTTTCCTCCCCACTCCTCCTCCCATCCGCCCTTCCCTTCCAGCCCCATCTTTTCCCCATTTTGGTTAAGCACCATCAACCCAGGAGATGGTCCTGCACCACCACCCCACCTCTCCCTCTCCATGGTGCCCCTTGCTCTRCCCTTTTCCCAGTCCCAGGTACCTTGATCAGTCCCGTGGTGGCAGTTCTTTGGTTCTCCTCACTCCACACCCGCTGTGATTTCTCTGCCTGCTCCAGTGCGCTATTTCTTCAGCGCTGACCGCAGCGGTGACTCCCCAGACCTATCGCAGCATCACAACCATGCTGCTTGGCCCCACAAAACCAAGGGGGAACCACAGCCTCTTACTCATTTGCACCGAGTGATGCTGTCCCATCGCCTCCTTCCCGCTGGGCAGTGGTTTGGGGACAGGGGGAAGAGGTGGCTCTGAGTGTCTGCTCTGGGGTGTTCTCCACGGCCAACAACCCAACATTGTGGGGCTCTCCAAACCCAGCCTTGGCTGCACGATCTGAGGTCTGGTTCAAGGATCTTTGTGAGGCAGAGTGAAGGTCGTGGGTGTAGGTTTGGTGTCAATGTGGTTTGGGGTGGTGGGTGCAGGTTTAGTGTCAGTGGTTTGGGGTGAAGGTGATGGCTGTAGGTTCGCTGTCAGTGGTTTGGGGTGAAGGTGATGGTTGCAGGTTTGCTATCAGTGGTTTGGGGTGAAGGTGATGGCTGTAGGTTTGCTGTCAGTGGTTTGGGGTGAAGGTAATGGCTGTAGGTTTGCTGTCAGTGGTTTGGGGTGAAGCGATGGTTGTAGGTTTACTGTTGGTTTGGGGTGAAGGTGATGGTTGTAGGTTTGCTGTTGGTGGTTTGGAGTGAAGGTGATGGCTGTAGGTTTGCTGTCACTGTGGTTCAGAGGTGAATGTGGTGGCTGTAGGTTTGCTGTCAGTGGTTTGGGGTGAAGGTGATGGCTGTAGGTTTGCTGTCAGTGGTTTGGGGTGAAGGTGATGGCTGTAGGTTCGCTGTCACTGTGGTTCTAGGGTGAATGTGGTGGCTGTAGGTTTGCTGTCCCTGCTCAGTGGTTTGGGGTGAAGCAGCTCTGAGGGATTCACTGGGGACCTGGGCAGGCCCATCCCAAGGGATGGTCGGTGTGGTGGTTTTCCACTTGCCTAAGTGGAGTTAGTCCTAAATCACCAAGGTTTGGGTCTAAATGAGTGACAAAACCTGCAGGAAGCACAGCTGAAGCCCTCAGGGTGTTCCAGRTGTTCCCTTGTCCCCAGAATTCCCCCCTGGAGCAGAGCTGTGCTGCTGTCCCCGTTTGGGGGACACAGAGGGATTCACCAGGGCTGTGAAGGAAGCCTGGGCAGGAGAAGCTCCAAACCCTCAGACCACTGGGTTTCCTTCCCAGTCCCTCAGTCCCAACCCCAAAGCAGCCTGCAGAGAGCGAGGAGGAATTGCACAAACAAATTGCTGCATTTCGGAGCAGCCTCCCCAACATTGCCTGTGTGCCCCTGAGATGCTGCCACACCACAGGGGATGCTCAGCCCTGCTCAGAACAGCCAGGGAGAGCAAAATAGAAATTTTAAGAACAATTCTGTCCCTTCAAATGACAAGGGACACTTTTCCCAGCAGGATGAAGACAGGGGTGGACGGGCSTTGGAGCAACCTGGTCTGGTGGAAGGTGTCCCTGCCTGTGGCACAGATTTGGGACAAAAAGGTCTTTAAAATCCCCTCCAGCCCAAATATTTTCACAGTTCTGTGCCACTGCCACCGTGCCACCCCARACAGGCCATAAAACCCAGCAAGATGCAGCAGGGCGAACAACAACAGGCAAATGAGCATTGAAATTTAAAAAAAAAAGCATAATTATATTAAAAAAAAAAAGCTTTAACTACATGACAGCTTGTTTGAGGCCCTGTTCCTGTATTTGCCTAGCTGAGGGCTATCTTTACAAGTCTTGGCTGCCAGATGTTCCCATATTTGCATGTGGGGCGGAGGGGAGGGATGCGCGGCGGTTCGGTCCCGGCGCTGCGGGCTGGGGATGCAGTCGGATGGCGATTGCCACCCAGCGGCTGCTGGCACCGAGAAAACTCCCCGAAAACAGCCCGGCGCTTCTCTAAGAGCAGAAAAACCGTGGCTTTCCAGTCCATGGGGATCAGAGAAACCCTCAGCACAGCACGGAGCGCTCCTTTCCCGGMCAGGGGGGTTCTGCTGCCTAGGAGAGACGGAGAGACATAAAACTGCTTTTTTTTTTATTTTTTTATTTTTTTTTTTAATTTATTTTTTTAAATTTATTTATATTTTTTAATTTAGTGGAAGTCATTGGTGCTGCTGCAGGGAAACTGCAGCTCTGCAGGGTGAGAAAACCTTTCTGGGCTATCCTAAAAGGGGCTTTACCCCGAGGCAGGCAGACCCCATCCTCAGGGAAAGCCCCCCCAGGGACCTGGGGGAAATATTCTCAATCTCCGAGGCCTCCTTTGCATAAAATCACAGAATTTTAGGGCTGAAAGGARCCTYTGGAGATCAACAGCCCAACCTCCTTTCTCCCCTCCTACCCCTGAGTTTATTCCTCAGCTCAGGCCATGCCAAACAATGAAACAGAGCATTATTTCTAAATCTGTGCCTGCTGCAAGTTTTTGTCACTGAAAGCACGGTCAGAGACACCTCAGCCCTCAGGGACCTGGGCTTTGATGGTTTTCCAGCTGATTCCTCCCAAGCTGGGGCTCATTTTCTCTGCCTTCACGAATTTCCTGCCTGGAATGGAAAGAGCAGAGTCCCCTCAGCAATCACAGCTCCCCGCTGCAGCTCTCCTGGGGATTTTTTTTTTTTGCAGGAATATTTTGTATTTCTGTATAGCTACCTCTAGAAATCATAGCCAATTAACAGAATTATTCCAGGTACCCACAGCAGCCCTAGCTCTATCCCCAAAACATGATTTTTAACCCCTTTTCCATTTCTTACACAACAAACACCTCTCACCTTTATCCAGACACCTCTCCCACACACCTATCTGTCCACACACTGTTTAAATTCAGCACAGTGCACCCTGCTGTGGCTAATGAGGCTAATTAGAACCGAGGAAAGGAAATGCTTTTGCTGCAGCATCATTATTTATTTTTTTTTTTTATGATGCTTCAGTGGCTGGAGCAGCTCCTGTGCCTTGTAGGGCTGTAACCTACAATGGCTGGAGGTGTTTGCTGCCAGCTGCTGATTCCTTTTTTTTGCTTCCAGCAGCTGCTGGGGCTGGCAGGGCAGCARATTCCCTGGATTTTATTTGAAATGTGCTCTGGAGGAGGTTGGAAATGCTCTTGGAAATGCTGGGAGGAGGTTTTTCCCCGAGCTGGAGCTGCCCGAGCAGGCAGGAGCTGTGGTGAAGTTAATGGCTGCTGGCAGATTTTCTTTAAAACTTGCAATGGAGCGTGAATTTCCCGATCCTGAGGCTGGAGGGAGATAACTGGGACTCCAGAAATCCTTTTAGTGCAGTGGGGTTTGCTCTTGGGCAGCTGGAGAGGGATTTCTGCTCCCCTGGCCTTGGTGGAGTGTGGGGGTGTGCCTTTTTCTCTGCTCTCTCCCCTTCTTCGGGGTTTTTTCTGCCTGGGAAATCCTGTGGGGTTGATCTGCAGGGAGGGAAATGCCTGTGCGAGCTGATAAATGGAGATGAAAATTGGGATGAGCTCCTTTCCCTTCCCCATCCCACAGGAAATGGGAACAACCCCAGGACTGCACCTCAGGGGACACCCTTGGGCTGCTGCCTCTCGGTGTCCTCCTCTCTCACCAAACTCTGCAAAAATGAGCAGGGCTGGAAATCAGGGAGGAGCCAGAAAATTCCATTCTGCTCTAATCCCCTTGATCTCAGGTGCAATCCTTGGCAGGCTCTGGATTAAGAAGAAATAATTTCCTCAATGCTGCTCTCAAGGCACAAGGTTTAACCTAAAACCAGGAATCTCCTGGTGCTTCTGCAAGGCAGAAATCCTGGTTATTCCAGCCCTAATCCCAGCCTGGCTCTGAAGCAGTTTGGACACCCCCAGGGCTCACTGGAGGAACATTTCCACCCCAAAACCTCATGTCCTGCAGCACAGATGATCCCCTCCTGCACAAAATCACCCGTGGGAACTGCTTGACCACTGCTAAACTTTCTCCCAGTGCAAAACTCCTTCCCCGTTGCTCAGCATTTAATTTCCACTTGGTTCATCTGCAAAAAAAAAAAAAAAAAAGATTTGCAGCCTCCAAACCATTTCCTCTTTTTGTGGGATGCGCTGCTGAGCTGGGGACAAACACAGCCTGTGTGGGTTTGACAGACTCTAACCCCCTTAAGGCTGGGTTTAGCGGGGGTAAAATCGGCTTTTTTTCTGATATAAAATTGTAAATTCTGGTACAAAGTTGTAAATTCTGTGTTGGAAGGCAGAGCAGCAACACGGAAGGTAAAAGTTTTGCTGGTTGCCCTTCAGGAATATTAAGACCAGGCACTTTYTGCAAACATTAATTCAATAAAAGGAGGAAGATTTTGCAACAGGGTGGAAAAACACTGATGTGATTGCYCAGAGTGGTGGTGGCTGCCCTGTCCTAAAAACATTCAAAGTCAGGTTGTGCAGGCCTTTGAGCAGTGGGAATTATTTGAAATTTTCCCTATTAATTGCAGGGATGTTGGATTAAAGGAGCTCCAATGCTCAGGGAAGCTGCCCTGGGAGGGATTTTGCTGGAGGAGGTGCAGCCCTGACAGCTGAGCAGCAAAAACGTCCCCCGGAGTGCTAACGAGAAAGCAGAAACTCTGCTTTTTCCCCTAAATCAGCCTAGAAAAGGCACTCTGGAGTTTCAAAATCGAACCTTTTGTTAAACTTCCTTAAAAATTTAACTTATTCCCTCCCTGGGCTCTTTCTTTTCCCTTAGGCGAGAGGGGAAGTGGAACCATCTCCCCCGATTGATTTTTGAATATCTGGTTTTCTCCTGAAGCACTCGGGATTTAGCAAAACTCGATGCTTAAAAAACGGCTTTTGCATCAAAACTCTGTAACTTTTTATTCTGTATCCCTCTGAGCATCAAATAATGATTAAATGTGCTAAAAGTTGCCCAGCCTGGCAAGTCCTTTCCTAGGTATTTTAAATAGAGATTATCTTGTTTTTAAARTTGCTCCTCGTTCTTGAAAACCTGTCAAGAATGGCCATGTTTATATTTTACTTTTGCATTTTCTGTATCTGTCAAAATATATTTTATGCCTCCACAAAATACCTGTATATATATCTCTGGATAATATTCTTAATAAAACTTTCCAATCTTTAATGTCCCAGCTAAAACCCATCCCAAATCAAACCCATTTGGAGAAGAAACCCCTCAATTTTCTGCTTTTTTACCCATTCTGACTTCTTTAAAATACAATTTCTCAGCACATCCATAGTTATTTTTTTCCTTCAGGAAGTTCTGATGGAGTGGGAAGATGCATTTATGAGTCCCAATCCTCCATTCCTGCCTGCTCTGGCTGACAATTAGCAAATTAATTATCTGGCTGTAATACATTTATAATTTTTTAAGAAATAATAAATAATACATTTATAAAATTTATCATTTTATAACAAATAATAAATGCTCTTTTCTGTGCCGGTCTAAACCACCTATGAGCAATGCTTGGCCTGACCTGACCACTTTAATTCCTGCTTTAATCCACACAGAACTGATTCCCAGGTTTTCTTCTCTGCACAATAAGAAAGGGAAGGAAAGGGGATCAGGTGGAGATGGGATTCGACTAAACCTGGATTAAAACCAAAGAAAGGACCCTGGSTGAACGCTGCTGGCCATTCCAGCCTCGGAGGATGTGAGGGATCAGAGATTTGAGGCAGATTTAGGGATGCAGGGGCAGCCCAGCTCCCCAAAACCGGGTGGGACCCTGCACATCTCCGGTCCCGGGGAGCGCCGGGGCGGTTCAGGTTTGGGAAATGCTCCGGAAAGGAACGGGAGCGCAGATCTGCCCCAAAAGCTGCTCCGTGTCCCTCTGCAGGGGCTGAAAGAGCTCCGAGAGATCCTCATTTTGGCTTCTGTTGGGCGCTGCCTCCCTCTAGTGAGAGCCGGAGCCACCGACAGCCGGGCAGGGCTTCCTCGGGAGCTGCTGCGGGGAGCTGGGGCTGGGCGAGTGCCTTGGGGGGCTCTCCAGCACCATCCGAGGGTGCTGTGCTCGTTTTGGGTGCTGCTTTGAATGCATTGAGGGTGCTGTACTCATTTTGGGTACTCTCCGACACGTTCCAAGGGTGCTGTGCACATTTTGGGTGCTGGTTTGAATGCACTGAGGATGCTCTGCACATTTCGGGTGCTGGTCTGAAAGCACTAAGGATGCTGTGCACATTTTAGGTACTCTCCGGCACATTTTGAGGGTGCTCTGCACGTTTTGGGTGCTGATTTGAATACATCGAGGGTGATGTGCATTTTGGGTTCTCTCCGACACGTTCCGAGGGTGTTGTGCACATTTCGGGTGCTGGTCTGAAAGCGCTAAGGATGCTGTGCATATTTTGGGTGCTCTCCAGCCCGTTCCGAGGGTGCTGTGCACATTTTGGGCGCTGTGGATATCTGCGATGCCGCACCGCACACCCCATCTTCTGTGAGCGCCCCTCGGGTGTGAGCCCTGGGTACACCACACGCTCTGAGCGCTGTGCCGGCCGAATCCTGGGATGATTTGGGTCGGAAAGGTCCTTGAGGATCCTCTCGTTCCATTCCCTCATATCGGGGATGCGGGATTGACCAGCGCGGTGTCACCGTGCGGTGCTGCTTGTCGCGGGGATGTCCCAGACGGGAGTTTGGAGCGATTCTCGAATCATCCCGAGCAATTCCCGGTCCTGTCCCGCCGATGAACGGGCAGCTGGGAGCCAKCAGCTTGAATTTATCCCGAGCTGGCGCTTTGCTTCGAGCGGCTGCTGCGTTTTTAATCCAATCCCAGAGCCCCCGGGCAGGATTTGTTGTGCTGCTGGATTTTTTTCCCGTGCCAGCCAGGGTAGGAATTCATCAAACGAGCTGGATAATTTCCCCGCATTCTCAGGGGCTCGCCGGCAGCTCCTCCGGGCTGCAGGGAAAGCAGATCTGCCGCATCAAAGGATGCTCCTCACCCTCCGGAGCAGCGGGCAGGGCACGGGCAGCACCCGAGCGGGTCCCGCTGCTGCTCTTTGCCCTCCTCTTTGTCACAGCCGAGCCGCTGCTCCTGGCACAGCCGCAGCCGCTGCCTCCGAAGCGTTTGGATGCCATCCTAAATCCGCAGCAGCTCCTGCAGGGCTGGAAGAGCTCAGGGCAGAGAACTCCGAGCATCCTCAACCCCTCCAGGCTGACCTGAAGGTTCCCGACCCGGGTGCGTGGAGGGAAAAATATTTAATGTCCCAGCAGCAAGGAGCGGGATTTTTCCAGCCACAGCTCTTAGTGAGGTTTGTTGGAGGGCGAGGGGAAATAAGAGCAGCAATTCCCTCATTCATCCTTGCAAAAAGGTGAATTCCCTTCTCACAGCTCCAGCGACCTTGTGACAGCGCCGTGAATCCGGGTCGGGAGCGGCTGCGGGGTCAGCGCTGCTGGAGGCAGAAATTCCAGCTGGGGAACGAGCAGGAGCAGGGAGAGGGGTCATTTCCAAGCCCTTCTGCCCCTGCAGCTGAAGGAATTTCCAAAGGAAAAGGTTATTTTGGGGTTTGTGGCAGGGACGAGCCTGGAGGCAGCAAAGGAACCCCGGGTGAGGGAACAGCAGCAGGATCTGATCACACGCAGAGGATGAGCAGGGTTTACTGCACGGAAGGCAACAAAAATTGAGCTGAATTTGCTGGAAAATGGGGGCTGGAGGGAAGCACAGGGCAGGGGGTGTGTGGGTAAATTCAGGTAGTGAAAAAGTCATTATTGTGGGCCAAAAGCAGAGTGCAGTTTTGCTGTTTTCTGGATTTTGTAGCACGAGATGCTCTGCCCTCCCTCCAGATTTGGGTTTGTTTCTGTCGTGCCTCTGCCACACATGGAGAAAAGTTGGATATTGATGCTTTAGGGTCTACCAGTGACACAGAAGAGCTCCCAGGCCCTGGAGCCAAATGGATTTTCCTTAAGGAAAWCMWGCTCAGGAGTCACCAGCACAGTCACCGCTGTCTCTGCTGGKCCCGATGTGATTCCTCTGTGCCCCTCAAAAAGGTGTCAACAACAATCCCAGGAAGGACTTTCCCTTCCCATCCCACCTTTCCCTTCTCATCTCCCCAACCTCTTGCTGGGATCAACCACGGCTTGGATTTCAAAGCTTCCCTTTCCCTCCCTCTTTTTCCTCTCTCTTCACTTCGCCCTCCTGCTAAATTTCCTCCCTCCCTTGAAGATCCATATCTGCCCCCACCCTACTCTTTTATAGGGCACCTCTCACCCTGCTACCTGGGTGTGGATGAGGGCCAGCACAGCTGTGCTGCAGCTCCCCAAATCCCCCGGGATTCCGGAGGTCTGSAGAGGCGACAGCCGCAGCTCCCCGGGCTGCCATATAACAGCGAGGGGGCCGTTTGCACCAAAGGGTCCGTGCCAAAGCCRGGGGCTTTGATTCAGATAGCGATCTGCACAGGGATGGCCTCGGTGAAGGGGGAGGGATGGCTTTTATGGCTCTGCTTTCCCCCCTCGGCGTCAGGAGGAATGGGATGGGATGTTAGTGTGGTCTAAACAGCGGGGCGGAGAGGTGGGGTCTTCTCCTRCGGGGAAATCTGGGCAGGTTTTTCTTTCTTCTTCTCCTCTCCAAGAAAACGCCTGCTGGTAATTGAGGAATTGAGCCTGATCCACCTCTGGATCAAGAGTTGAGAATCTCTGCGTCCTGTTCAGTGGTTTTATTTTTATTTATTTTTTTTCTTTGCTTTTGTTGTTATTATTTTCTTTCTTTTCTTCTTTTTTTTCTTTTTTTTTTTCCTAATTAATTAATTTGGGAATAAGAATGGATAATTTGGGAAATAAGAATGGAAGAAAACCTGTAAAAGCTCTATTTTAGGTTTTTAATATTCCTCCATCCTCCCTCTCCTGCCCTGGGACCTGACACCAGCAGTTGTTCCTGAATGCTTGAGCTTTTTTTTATTTGCTGCAGGGTGAAATGAGGATAAATGAAGATAAATGAAGGGAAAATAGGCAGAATTGGCATTTTTAGGGAAAAAGCAGTTTTGTGCCCTGCAGGGGTACAAATAATTGCACGCTGTGCATTAAATGCACCTCCTGAGGGACTGAAGGATCAGGGAGCCTCCTTGTGCCAGTTTTTACAGTGCCAAGGCTGCCTGGAGCTGGAATTTTGGGATGTGCAGCTAAACCTGCACCTCTGGCACAGGAAATATTTTAGGATCTCCTAAAGCAGATCCCTCAKCATCCCAGCAGCATTTGGGGCTGCTGCTTCCTTCCCACTGGAAGCAAACCCTAAACAAACCCAGGATCAGCCTTACAGGGGGGTGTCACCCCAAATTTCTGGGAGRATCTCCAGGGATGGGTGTTGCAGGAGCCGCTGCTCATCGCGAGGGGTAGCCAGAGGGGGCTGTCAGGGCATTAATGACAGGAATCGAGTGGGAAATGTAAACAGGAAAGCTCCCGGGGAGATAAGGGGGCAGGGGCGAGGGGCAGGGGCTCACAGGGCTCCTTTTGGGGCGACCAACGGGGCTCGGAGCMCAGCCCAGCCCGCGGCTGGCGGCCGCTCAAAGGTGTTAATTGGGGTGGCTGATAATGAGCGGGACACTGTCCCCGGCTGTTCTCCTTCTCGGGATCAGCCCGAATCGCATTCCTGGGGCTCCAAGTTCAGCTGGCAGAGATGGAGTTGGTGCATCTGGGGATGGGGATGTGTTTGCTCTGCAGGAGAGAGGGAATGGCTTCAAAATGAATTTGGGTGGGATGTTGGGGAGGAATTCTTCCCTGGGAGGGTGGGGAGAATCTGACACAGAGAATCTGTGGTTGTTCCATCCCTGGAAATATCCAAGGCCAGGCTGGTTGGGGTTTGGAGCACCCTGGGACAGTGGAAGGTGTCCCTGCTCATGGCAGGGGTGGGATGGATGAGCTTGAAGGTCCCTCCCACCCCAAACCCTTCCAACATTCCATGGTTTCCACCCACTTCAAGCCAGGTGAGGAAATGGGGCATTAGGCCTGCATTTTCCTCGTGTTTGTGGAATTTTGGTGTCCCCACAGCTCAGGTTTGTGGTTTAACCAGCAGCCCAGCCTTGGTGACGCTGCTCTGAGCAGGAGAAATCCCCTCCCTGGTGCTGTCCCACATCKTCCCCCTCCCGCCCTCCAGGCTGTGTCAGGAGCGTCTCCCTTTTGTGAGGTGAGRGTTAAATGTGGAGAAGAAATGGCTGGAAATGGCTTGTACAGGATTTGGTGGATCTGAGGCACATTCAGAGGCAAAATTCCCATCCCTGTGATCTGGAAAYGCCCAAAAATCTCACAGAGGTCCTTGTTCCATCCTCCCTGAGAACCAACTGAGTGTCATGACTGGACTGAATCAGAATTTAGTGACCTTRCTGGAGGAAATTATTTTGCTCAAACAGAGCTATATTTAGATTTTTTTTAATAAAGACTTTTTATTCTCAGCMATTTTTCTTTGCAAGCAGGTTTCGCTTCTCTTTCTGAACCTCTCTTTTTTATTTTTTTTTTGTTTTCCTTTGCAAAAGGAGGAAAAAAAATCCCTCAGTGCTCTGGGAAAACAATTTTCCTCTCACTGCCCCCCTCCCCAGCAGAAATCCTGCTCATCTCTTGACAAAGCTCGAATGGAATTAATTTTACGGATTTTAAAGGTGCTGGAATTGGTGGGAATCTCCTTCTCTCCCTGCCTTTTGTGGAAATCCACGGTTCCTCTCCTGATGCTTTGCCTTCCTCTGGGTTTAGCATTGGCAGCACAAACCTGAGCCTCCTTGAACTCTAAAGAACAAGGAAAATGTGTGAGCCCAGCTATTAAAAACCTATTTTCCAGTGCTGCTCCACTTAAAATCCATCTGGATCAATAAAAGGAGCGGCTGTGCCAGCACTGTGCTCCCTGAGCCATCACCCCAAAGCCCTGCTGGCTGTGGAGCTCTGCCCTGTTTTCCCTGTTTTCCCCGTGTTCCCTCTTTTTCCCTATTTTTCCGTGTTTTCCCTGTTTTCTGTTTTCCCCATTTCCCCTGTTTTACATTTTTGCTGTTTCCCCCCTTTTCCCCATTTTTCCCATTTCCCGTTTTCCCTCCTTTTCCCATTTTCCCTGTTTTCACCATTTTCCCCATTTTCCCATTTTTCCTGTTTTCCATTTTCCCTGTTTTCCCCATTTTCCCCATTTTCCCCGTTTTCCCCTGTTTTCCCCTGTTTTTCCCATTTTCCCCATTTCCTCTGTTTCCCCCATTTCCCCCCTTTTCCCTGTTTCTCCATTTCCCCTGTTTCCCCCATTTTCCCCGTTTCTCCCCTTTTCCCGTTTCCCCCATTTTCCCCATTTTCCCATTTTCCTTATTTTCCCTATTTCCCCATTTTCCCTATTTTCCCATTTTCCCTATTTTCCCCATTTCCCTCATTTTCCATTTCCCTGTTTTTCCCTGTTTTCCCCATTTCCCCATTTCCTCTATTTTCCCTATTTCCCCATTTCCCCATTTTCCCTATTTTTCCCCATTTCCCCATTTTCCCTATTTTCCCCCATTTCCCCATTTTCCCTTCCTTTCCATCCACCTCCTTTACCACCATAGAAAAGCATCACATCCCCAGCCAGTCCCAAACCACGCCATTCCCAGAAGATGCCATTTATGAATGGTTGGCCGCTCCCCATGCGCCTCGGGGCCTTCATTTTCGGGATTTTTTTTTCCAGGCCAGCTGAGGGAGGAAGTTTGCAGGATGTTATCAGCATCCTGTTGCTGTGACCTGCTGAGCAATAGCCTGGAAATGTCTCCCCTTCRCCACACCCCGGTGGCAACCTTTTGGCTCCTGTCTGCTGGCCGTGCTCGGCAAGATTAATGTGTTTTTCCACACTTCCATAGCTAAAAGGCATGGGTTTTTCGTTTTGCTTGGGTGTTTTTTAGGGTTTTCCCAATGTCCAGGCGTTTCTGGCAGTGTTTATAAAGAGTGTGAATGATTTCTGGTGCTGGGGGACATCCAAAATGTGGTCAAGGTGTCTTAACTGCAAGAAAGGCRGAGAATGGTTTTGGTTTTTGGGGTCTAGAGGGAATGGTTGGAGAACACTGACAAAAAAAAAAACAACTAAACCCCCCCAAAAACAATGGAAGGGAATAAAACTAAGAATTACATCATCTTGATGAGGATAAATGTTTGATTTTTAGCTGTTGGGGGGTTTTCCTGTGGTGCAGTCAGTAAGGAACATCCTGGATGCTCCATGTGCAGCGTTTCCAGCACCAGCCATGACGTTGGCCTTTATCCATGTGATTCCATGATCCCTGTCACTGGAGTGAGCCAGAGCAGATTTCCATAGGAAATGGCTTTGCTGCAATCAAATCAAATCAAATCAAATCAAATCAAATCAAATCAAATCAAATCAAATCAAATCAAATCAAATCAAATCAAATCAAATCCTTCCCAGAATTTCCTTCTCCTTGTCTTCATTTCACCAAATTATATCAAGAGAAGAATATAAAAAAAAACAAGCTGAGCTCTCTTTCATATTGATATTTGTGTAATTCCATAATTCGTTAATATCAGCATAATATTTCAATTCCCCTGGAAGAAAACCTTCCAATTGTTCCAAGTATCTGTATTTAGGCATTCTTGTTCCAAGGGGAAAAAAAAGAGAGAAAGTGAAGTGTGAAAACAAAGCTCCCAAGCTCCTCTCAGAAGAGATTTTTTTTTCCTTTTCACRTTCCATTCCCCAGCCCCATTGTTGTCCTTGGAGCATCATCAGCAAAAGTTTGGAGCCCAATCTTGGTYCTCCACCAGGAAAATCCCTTGGGAWTGTCCAGAGCTCAGGTTTGGACAGGCAGGGTTTGGRAAGGTGAGAGGAATTCATCGTGCCCAGGTTTGATTCCACCTCTCGCCCTTCATCACTTCCAGTGGGGTTTAATGGATGGAGGAAAATCAGGTCCCACTACCCCAGTTCACCCCTAATGGGATCCTCATGGGACCAGCCAAGGCCTGCAAGGAGAGATCCTCAGGGCTCTGTGCTGATTTTGGATTTGGGTTTTTTTGCCCTCTTTGTGCGCTCAGGGTGAGCTYGTGGGACTGAGCTGAGCTTTGGCTGCACCAAGGACTGGAAGCTCTGCTKGGGTTGAGGCTGAGGAGAACCAGGAGCTGCTCTTGGCCCCTGGAGTAGCCAATATCAGCTTTTCTCACCCCAAGAATCCAGGGTTACTTGCCAAGTGGATGCCCTGAGGATGGGACACTGTCCCAGCCCTTTCCTATTCCCGGCAATACAAGCTGGTGTTTGTTGCAGGGAGAAAAAACCACCTCCAGCAGGAATAATCCTGATTTAACATCCTGGTCYTTTTTCAGGGCCTTTCAGGGAAAAGATCATTCTGACCCCATTTCTATCCAGCCACCTACCTTTGCTCAGCTCGATGGCAAAGCCTCGGCTGGAGCTGATGTGTAACGTCACCTCTGTCCCTTTGCCCCCGCGCCTGGGGGACGGTAAATCTGTAGGCAAACATTAGGCCTTCCTGAAAAGCCTGGCATTGCTGGGAGAAAATCAAAAGCTGGAGGGTTTTTATTATCTCTCTCCTTATTGTCTTATTTTTTTATTGCCTTTTGGAGCCACCCTGGAGAGCAATCTCCATCCCACAGCRTGGCCCTGCCAGACTTCCTCTGCTGTGACCTAAAGAACAGAGGCCAATCCTTCCTCTGCTCCGAGCATTAACCAGCTTGGCTCCCAAAATTCCACAGATCCCTTTTTCTGTGTGTTCCTAAACTCCAGAGGGGCTCCCAGGATTTAACCCCATTCCCAAAACCATCACCCCAAACAGAGAGAAGCTGTTTGGGAGCGGGAAGGCTGCGGGATCCCTGCCCGGTGCTGCAGTGGGAAATCTCTGAAATTCCCYGATAATTCCTGACTCCCAGGGCGGTCTGCACGGGGGAGAGGCTCGGAATCTGGCAGGAACCCGCTGAGATGCTTCTTGCAGGGAAATTATGTGCTCTGCTAAGTCATTAAACACTTATCTCCTGCTCCTGCTCTGAAGGAGGATGAGGTGGGAGAGGAGGAGGCACGGGACACGCCGGGAGGGCAATTGCAACAGGCACGGAGCCTTYAGGAGAAGGTGGAAGTGAGACACCRTTGCTGAGGTCAGGGTGAGGTTRTGGGGTCTCCTTAYCATCCCAAARGACCCAGCCCACCCCTGCTTTCCCAGGAAATTGAGAGGTGAATAAAAATGCTGTGGGAAATGTGGAGGTATCAGCTCCTCAGCTGGAGCCTGGCTTCGGCCCCTTGGTCACAGAATCATGGAATGGTTTGGGCTGGAAGAACACCTTAAAGCTCATCTTGCTCCCAAAAATCCATATTCCTTCCCAAAATCCCACCTAACCCCGCCCTGCATCAGTGGGAGCCATTCCTCCTTGTCCTGTTTCTCCAGACCTTCTTCCAAAATCCCTCTCCAGCTCTCCTGGAGCCCCTTTTAGCACTGGAATGGGCTCCAGGGTCTCCTCAGAACCTTCTCCACACTGAACGACCCCAATTCTCTCAGCCCTGCAGGTTCTTGATGCCTTATTCCAACATTTCTGTGATCAGTGGGATTTTTCCAGTAAAAAGCCRTATTCCATCATTCTCTGGGAGCTGCTGGACATCAGAAGTGACAGTGGTGRCTCCTGGGATTTGTCCATACAGAACTTCTCCGTGCTGACCGAGGTTTGACTCGGATGTGCCGTTTGGGTTTTCCCTCTGGCAAACAAAGRAATTGCTGAAGGGAAAAAGTTATTGCAATTTCCTCCCGATTTTCGCTCGTTCCAGGAAAAAAGGGGATTTTTCAGTCTGAGAGGGAGGGAGGGAGGGTTACCTGCCATGGACAGGTCAGCACCTGGCAAAGGATTACAAACCAGGAGGAAAATTGTGCTCAATCAGCTTGTATTTCCATGACTGGATTCCCACTGGATTCCAGCATGGGATGAATTTCCAGGATCTGACCTTTCTCTCCTGACAGTGACCCAAGCCCACCTTCCTTCCCTACTTATCTTCTTCCTGTGGCATTAGTTCTGATATCAATCAATGAACTAATTACACATTTCCACACTTTTGTGGGTCCAGAAATGAGCTTGGTTTTGCCAGGACATTTTACTGAGAAACTTTTCCTGACTCAAAATCGTTCAGCTGGATTTTCTTTCTCTGTTTGCTTTGCTGAGGCATGAAGCATTGGATGAACTTCTTCAAAACCTGGAAAAATTCTTATTAAAATGGGAATACTCTCCTGAGCTACTCATGCAACCTGTTTTGTGCCCATCCCTGTGGGTTCTGGGTTTGAGGAGCTCTTCCCATGAATGGTGAAGCCACTGAGTATCTGTTTTCCATGGATTTACCTTCCTGCTGTGAGGCTGCAGTCCTCTCTTCYCACACCAACATTTGAGTGTGGTTGGATCTGTGATCTCATCAGCTTCTGGCTCATCCCTCTGCTCCGTGCTCCRTTTGTGTCACACCACATTCCCATCATAATTCCAAGGTCAACATTTTGGCTGACTCACTCTGGGCCAAGCAGGGGATTTCCAGAAGCAAAAGCTGCAATGTGAATGTTTCTCTTTGCTTTGATTTTTCTTTTTTTATTATTTTTTCCCTCCTCTGTGTGTGTGAATCCACTGGAAACTGGCTGATCTGACTCTGCATATCCTGGCAGAGATCATCCCAGCTTCCTTCTGATCCTTCTGGGAAAGGTTAGAGGAGCTCCAGGATCCTCGTGGATGCATAGGGAACCTTCTTGCATCTTGGGTAATGGAAAAGGGTGCAGCTGAATCATAAAATCATGGAATCGTTTGTGTGGGAAGGGACCTTAAAGCTCATCCATCCCATCCCCTCCATGGGCAGGGACACCTTAAATGAACCCAGGATGCTCCAAACCTTGTCCAGCCTGGCCTTGGACACTTCCAGGGATCCAGGGGCAGCCACAGCTTCTCTGGGAAATCCTTTCCAGGGCCTCCCCACCCTCACAGGGAAGGATTCCTCTCCAAGATCTAATTTAAATGGAGCGTAACCCCCAAAATATATATATTTAAACATTGTAGAGGAGTCTTGAAGTTYGAGGGAAGCAGCAAGTGAAGCATCTACAGAAATATCCGTGTGTTGATCCAGTGTGGGGTCAGCAAGGCAGGATCCTGGGTGAATAAAACAGGATTCCCTGTTAAACCTGATCCATGGATCCATTCCATCCCTCAGGATGCATCAGAGCCAGGGGTTCACGTGTGTCTTGTGCTGTCAGGAACGGTTATAATCACACCCATTTTTATTCACCTTTACACACCTCTCCCCAAACCTAGAAATAACTCTGAAAAAACCCACAAAAATCCGGATTTTCTGATCATTGCAATACCTGCCTTGATTTCCTAAAATTCACCATCACACCCTGGCTGCTCAGAGCCTCTTCCATCGCCCCGGGGGCTGGAGCAGAGTCAGCACTCGGGAAATTGTCCGGGATGGGGGTGGTCATTCCCGGGCTGACCGATGCCCCCTCGGAGCTGACGGAGCACTAAGAGGGGACAGGAAAACAACATTCAGCTCTGGCATTTGCTGCTTGCGTGCAGCCGCAGGCAGGAACTGCTTCCTCTGTTTCCAGGCTTTTTTAGGGAAAGGGGAGCTCCGTGGAGTTGCTAAATTGGAATGAAGAGAGAAAAAAAAAATTGCTGCGAACAACAAGAATGTTTTTTCTTTTTTTCTTTTCTTTTTCTTTTTTTTTTGGAAGGCAGAAACACAAAACCTTGGAGTGATTTACATGGGAAAGGGGAGCCGGAAACAATTTTAGAGGCTGTTTTCCAAAATTGATGAATAACAGAAGATACAATGGATAAAGCAAATGGCCCAAATTTCCTGCTCTTTTAAGCTGCTGAATAGATACTGAAAACAAGGGGTTCCCTGTTTTTCTCCTCATGGAGCTGCCAGGGAGGGATTTTTCCTGGGTTATTTTGGTTCTGGAGGCAGGGGCAAGGTGGGGGTCCCATGGATGCTCAGAGGAGCAGGATGGATGGGAATTCCAGAGGTGGGGAAGAGCAAAGCCGGCCAGAAGAGTCATTTTGAATAATTCCTGGCGAATAATGCTGCAGGCATGAGTCATGAGGAGGGGTCTGAAACTTCCTTTTGGATTTTTGGTCATTATTTCTCATTTAATTTCCCCTTTGCCTGAGGCTTTTTTTTCCTCCAGAGCCAAGTGCTTTTCCCTCCTAACCCCTGCCCYTCAAGCACTGGATGAGGACACAGGTTTGGCTCCAACCAAACACAAGTTGGAAACTTCTATTTCCCTTTGCAAAAGCCTTTGATGCTTCCAGAGAATATTCTTGTTTTGCTTTGGAAAAAAATAAAACCAAACCTTGGATGAGATCCCTGCAAACTTTGGCCTTCCTTCGCTTTGCCAAGATCCAGGAGCTCCAACCTTTTTCTGGGACACCACGAAGGTTGTCCATGTGTTTAATCTCTTATCAGTGGTACAAAAATCCTGGGGAACTTCAAGTAATTCTCTTTGCTGTGTCCTCTCGCAGCCATCCCGCCCCAAGTGCACAGAATTATGGTGCAGCAAAGGGATTTTGGTTAAACGGACAAAACCCAACTTTTTTGGCGGCTTTGTGACTGAACTGTTTGGGTTYAGCTGGAAAAGGCTGAAATCTTTCAAGGGCATGGTGGAAACCAAGAGTTACCTGGAGAAAATCCCTCCAACCTGTCCAAACTGCTGCATGGACATCGCTGGGAAATCTCCCCGGGGTTTTGGACCTGCCTAAGGGGTTTCCATCAACTGCTGTGGTGAAATATTTCTTCTGAGTGGAAATGTAGTGCTTTCAAAGAAATTTTATGTGGGAAATCTGAGGATTGTCCCAGGAACTGTTGGCCAGTGACTTCCATGGGTGCATTTTCTCTTGATTTTGTCTGCAAACGAGGCTTCTCCAGGTCACTTGAGGCTTTGAACGTGCTTGAGATCACGAATCTCTCTCCCTGTTTTTTATCCATCTCTCCAACATCTCTTCCTCCCCAAAATCTGGGAACTCCACCAGGCGGTTGCACCCAATTAATCAAATCAAAGTAACCACAGACAGCAAACTGAGCTGCTAATTGCGCTCAAAATCTTGTTTTTCACCGCTGGGTCAAGTGATCACCTCTCCCCAAAACCCTCCTGCTCCTCGGGCTCCTGGGTTGGACACAACATCCATTAAAAAAACGCAAAGCCACCATTCCAAAATCCCTTTCTTGGGCTGTTTCCCATGTTAACCCGAGCCCAATAAATCACGTCGTGTATTTATGGCCTCTGCGAGCAAATTGTCATTCAAAGGCCACTTGGAGCCTTCAAAGCCCGGTGAATTATTGTGTATGTGATACACACCTCTTCCTTAGCAGCACATTCACATGTCAGGGCCCCGAGGAGCACTTTCCTCCCACAGGCTCATTCAGGCCCCAGAGGAAAAGGGATTTGAACCACTCGGGGTATTTTTAACTGGTTCTTTCCCACTGATGGGGGCAGATGCAGAGGTTTTGCTGAGCCATCATCCCTGTGGGCCATCTGCTTTGCCATTCTGCATGAATTGAAGGAAGGTCTCGGATGCTGAGTGCCTGGAAAGACACAGAGAAGTTATTTTGGTCATATAAAATCAATATTTGGTGATATAAAATCAATATTTGGTGATATAAAATCAATATTTGGTGACATAAAATCAATATTTGGTGATATAAAATCAGTAAGAACTTCCCAATCCTTGTGAAGAATCGTGGAATGGCTTGGGTTGAAATGGACCTGGAAGATCAAAATGGTTCAAAAAAATCGACCCCAAACAGGGATCAAACTTTGGCTTTCCACGGGACAGCAGTGGTGGTGATGGGGAGGGGAAGGTGAGGTGAAAATGAGGGGTTGGGGGAACAAGGACATTCTGTCTTGAGGCAGAAATGAATTCTCCCCAGGAAATGCCCTCTGCATGGGTGAGGAGAGCATGAAGGTGTAGGAAAGTCTGTGGTGAGGCCACCACGGCGTTTTTGGGGTTTCTGTGGCAGGTTTGGTCTCAGTTCTTGCATCTCCATGCGAAACCCACACTACCCCATAGCAGATCACTGCTGCAGGAAAACCAGGCTGGACATCAGRAGGGAATTCTTCCCAAAAAGGGGAATTCACCRGTGGAAYGGGCTGCCCMGGRAGGTGGWGGAGTCCCCATCCTTGGAGGAGTCCAAGGCAGKMCTGGAYRTGGCAAGGTGGGGATYGCTCACAGRTTGGACTCGATTTTGGAGCTCTTTTCCAACCAAAATGGTTCTGGGATTCTTTGATCCTAAATAAGCTGTGCCCTGTCTATGAAGATGATTTTGGCCTTTGTCAGGGGTGACATGAGTTGCACTGAAAGATAATTATTGATGAGGTTCTAAGCTCTGAAGCAAATTTGACTGTCCTGGGAAAATCCAATCAGTATTTTACCCTGAACTTCTCAGGGTTTGGCGTTGCCACCCAAACCCCCACAAYCCCTGATTTACCCTGAGCCATTCCAGGAAGTGAACTCAGGCCTGAAGGATGGAAAAAGCCGCCTCAGATCTGGGATTTACGAGGAGCACTGATGTCAGGGTGAATTCCTCGTGTTGTACAAGCCCCCGGGGAGGATGTCCACGACGTGGGGCTGACGTGGATGAGCCGTGCAGGGCTGAGAGCTAATTATAGACTAATTAATGTCATTTGCAGAGCTCAGCACGCCCGGAGAAGTCTTTGTTCCATGTTCTGCTGAGCAGATGGAGCCCAGTCGTGGCCCCAYGCTCAGGATGCCCAGGAGTTCCGTGTGTGCCAAGGACAAAGGCTGGCAGGGGATGAAAGGACTCTGGGACTCATTTATTGCTCATGTGATGTTGAAAAGGATGGAGCTGCTGGTTTGGGGTGGGATGGACACAACGGGCACAACCCTCTGGGTGGGATCAGATTTTGGGATCCTGTAGTGGGATTTGAATATCATGGGAAAAATCCATGGGTGGTGAATATTTTGGTCACCTGCAGTGAATTCCTGTGAAGGGTGGCCATTGAGCAGAGCACCAGGATCCCCCTGAGAATCTGCTGGGAAAGGGGGAGGGACTCTGAGGAGCCTCAGGGCTGAGGAAGCCCCTCCGTGCGCSTTTTCCTGCCCTGGGATGACCAACGTACATCCTGAGCGCAGGGCACCGCGCTGTGCGCTCTGCCCATCCTGCCAGGAACAATGGGCAGCTCTGCAAAACAAGGAAAGGCATTCCTGGGCTTGTGGGAGAGAAAAGCAGGGGGAACCAGCAGGAGCAGCCGTGTGCCCTGGCTGTGCAAGGTCTGACAGCCTGAACACCCCAAATTTATCGACTGACCTGGTCCCGGCAGCTGGGGAGGCAAGAAATCAGGGCCATGGGTTGAAATTTATACCAAAAACCTCCCCAGAGATATTTAAGACTGTTCCCACTGGTCTGTAAGGTGCTGATGGGGAATGAAGGGTGCTGATGGTGTCTCCTCTTGGTTCCCTGCTGGAATTCCCAGCCTGAGGAATGTGGGGGCTGGATAAAGATGGGGGTGCCCAACCCCAGGGATGGAGGCAGAAGTGGCAGCTGTGCCGAGCTTCTCTCCTCACGGAATCCTCCCTCCTGCCTGGTCTTTGTGCTCCTAAAATTCCCTTTACTGCCCATCATCTCTCTGATTCAAATGGWTTTGTTCTGACAGAGGTTGAATTTCCCATCAGTGGAAGTTCTTTGAAGCAGGAATGATTTTGGGGTCTTCCAGGAGCTCAGTGGGATCCTGTGTGGTTCACAGGCCACGCAGGTGAGGGCTGAGGCTGCTCGTGGACTTTTTCCAGGCAAGGAACATTTTTCCACCAGAGGGGTTTGGATTTCAAGATTTCCAGCAGCTGGGCCTGCATTTTCTGCAGTTAAAAATTCCTGAATCTGGGTACAAAATACAGACCCATAATCCAGGGGAAGATGGAAACGCAAMAGGTTTGATTTTTTTCCACCAAGCCAAGTGGGGACAGCACTTTACCTGTCAATAACTTCAATATCTCCAGATGAATCCTGTGATCCAATTTCTCTGTCCCAGCTCGCCCTGCCACATGAAAGACACCCCTGCTAGAATGGATAGAGTTGGAGTTGGAAAAACCGTGCCCTCCACATCCCACCACCCTTGTTCTCCGTGCCTCAGTGATCCCTAAATCCCACCAGGGATGACAGGGACAATTTGTGAGGATAGCATCAAGTTTTGCTGCCATTGTCAATTAGTCCTTAGAACTTTAATTTCTTTAATTTCTTCTCTTCTTGCCTCAAAGAGCAGCAGGAGCACCATCCCTTGTGCAATTTCCCTTTCCCTCTTAACCTTGACCTGGAATATGCTGAAARTTGTTACTGGGAACTACCTTGATGAGAAATGACGTTAGAAAAACTTGCTCAACCAGATGCAGCAAAACCCCACCAAGAGAAAAATACCCAGAGCCAAAAATTGGGAGTTAGGGACTCACCATGTCAAGGAATATGGAGTTGACTGCTTCAAGGTAGCAGCGATTAAGTTTTGTTTGCTTTCTTTCAGAGGGGCTGTGCTTTGTAAAAAAGAGGGGAAAACCTTGTCCAGAGCCTTTGGGCCCTTCAGGGGTTTGGGTTTGTGGTTTTTAAGTCACACCTAAAACTTTGCTGAGGTGGAACCAGGTCCCAACAATTTGGCTTTGTGGACTGAGGCTTGAAAGGAACCTGAATATGAGGCTGAGCATCAGTTGCTGTTGTGCAAAAATGGAGGAGGATCTGGATATTTGGCGAAATTATTTAAATGTTTTTGTTTGGTTTTGGGCTTTTTTTTGGGTACTTTTTTTTATATATATATATATTTTTTTTCTCCCTTATTGCCTCTGGGAATGCTTTGCTGAAGCCTTTTCCAGGCTGGGTGGCAAATCCACAGACTCATTCCTGGGAGATCCTTGACCCAGCAGATCACCACSAACATCTGATGATCTGAATCCTTCTCCTCCTCAGCCGAGGGCTATTTGTGTACATTTTCTGAGAGTTAATTTTGGAAAGACCAGAGCCTGGAAATGCAAACAGCTTTAATGGGTTCTGCTTGAAGCTTTTATTTACTGCGAGCTYGAGCAGAGAAATCGAGATGCAGAGCTGTCCCTGCTGCAGAGAGTGGAAACAATCCCTTTATTGCAGCGAGGCTCYGACCCTTAACTCGTGTCCAACCTGAACTCCTGGCAGGGAATGAACTGAGAGAACAGAGCTCTCGGTCCCTGCTCTTGCAGCTCTGGAATTCTTTTTGATCACGGAGATAAGGAGGAAGGCTTCTAAGCAGATGCGTCATGCCTGCTTAATTTTCCATTAAAAGCTGAGGAGAGGTTTAACTCTCTCCTATCAGGGTGTGCTTGTGGAAAAGCTGTGCTCCCTCGGGGCYAAAATCCATCCTGTTAGTGGAGATCCTGGGGAGACCTCGGAGTATCCATCCCTGGAAACATCRTTAGTTGTGGAAAAGCCATTCATTAGTAACAGGCAATATGTCCTTCTCTCCCCTCCTCTGCAGAATGGGCAGYGCTATCTAAATAAGCTGTTTCCTGAGGAGTTACTCAAAGTTACTGCTGGAGCTCCAGGCCAACTCTCCTCCCCCAGGAGCTGGACAGAAACAAAGCTTTTGGAGAGGGAAAAGCTGCCCCTCAGTCCGGCAGACAGTGCTGGTCCTCTGAAGTTCCTYCTTTCTCCTCGGCCTCCTCAAAATTCTCTCTGCTTGTTTTTTTTTTCACCTCACATCCTTTGCCAAACCATTTCRATGTCTGCACACGAGCTGCAGGCCCTGACAACACTCTGTGCTCTCAGTTTGTCCAAAAACAGCTGCAAAAATCCCCCCTGACATCCCACCCCACCYTCTTCAGGTTCCCTTTGCTGGCTTCCCACAACCTCCCCCATTCCTTGTCTTCCTCCTTAATGCCACTGAATTCCCCAGCCAGGAATCCACCTTCTCACAGGCTTTGTTTTGGAGCATCCTGATACCTTTGAGCCTGATACTGAAAAGGGAAAATTGGGAAAAGCACCTCCAAATGCCCGAGTGGCAGCAGCGCTGGGGACAAATCCTTCCAACTTCACTTCTCGGCAAAGAGGGACAGATTTGTGGAATGCTGTCCCCAGTGGGCTGGTGGAAACCTGCTCTGGAGGATGCAGTTGGAGGAAGGAGAGCTTTCTGTGGGAGCTGTGCCCTCTGCTCTGTGTTTGCAGCACTTAATTCCACCTTCTCCGTCTGAAACACTCCCTTGCCCTCCCCAGCCCTCTTGGGAGGTGTTTGGGACATTATGTCAAAGCAGGAAAGACTCTCAGAGGAGAGGGCAGCTGTGGGGACACGGATGGATGTCCCTGTGCTGTCTTTCAGGCTGGCCCCACACCAGGCTTTTAATTTTTTAAACATGTTAATTATTTAAAAAAAAAAAATAAAAATTATGGTGTCCTCTGCGTGGTCACATTCCAATGAGAGCTGATTTTTCCGGTTTTCCCCGAGTCTGATCTCAGCATCTCCATCCTCCCATCTCTGTCACATCTCCACCCTCTCTTCACCAGGAGATTTGGGCTGTCACGATGACATTCCCTGCTTTGGCTGTGTCATATTTCCAACACAGGAATACAGAAAAATTCAAGTATTGCTGAATTCTCACACGGCGACATTCCCTGCTTTGGCTGTGTCATATTTCCGACACAGTTTTCAAGGAATACAGAAAAATTCAAGTATTGCTGAATTCTGACCAGAGAAACTATGGGAATGAATTGTTTATGATGGGAATTAATTGTTTATGATGGGAATTAATTATTTATGATGGGAATTAATAGTTTTTGGGACAATGCACGGTGTGCAGCACCCACCCCACATTTTCCAGAAGGTATCCAACAGATCCAACACCCGAACCCAAGCCGAAGAGGAACAAAATGTATGAGGCCCACCCTTGGAGCACGGAGCGGAGAGGATTTAGTGTGTATAATAAACTGCCCGCGGATCGTTTATCACCGCTCGCCTCTGATCGCCGGCGGGTGATGATGGACACCAGAAGTTGGAAAAAAAACCCTAACGACGTGTGGGGAACGGAGCGCAGGTGTCGGTGCGGGAAGAGGCAGGAAATCAACCTGACAGCCCTGGGGAAGCGCCTGGCGCTGGAATCCGCSCGGACCTCCCGCTATCCCGGCAGGAGGGTTCTGCTGAAAGGCTCCTTTCTTCCTTCCCCGCGTGGATGATCCCACCTCTTCAGCAGCCTCTGGTTTTCCTTTGGAAAAGGGAACAGCTGGGGCAGATCTCTGCTGCTCTGAGCCTCCCCCCCCCCGGCCTCCCTGCACCTTGCTGTTGGGTGGGAATGCGGGAAAGATGGTCAAAAATGTGATATTTTTCCCCAAAATCTCCTCCAGCTCGGGATCACAAGATTCCCATGGGGAAAGCCCCATCCCAGGGGCTCAGGGGAGGAGATTCCAGCAGAGCCCCTGTTCGGTGGCTCCTCGGTCCATCCCCTGGACATCTCTGTTATTGGAGAGCCCCTGACCTCCCCTGACAGGTTTCCCCATTGTCTGCCTGACCTCACCATTATAAAGCATTTCCTACTATTTAGCCTGATGTTTTTCTTTCTTAATTTTAGGCCATTAGTGCTTGTTCTTCCCAAATTTACTGCTGAAAGTGACTCTGCCTCCTCCCTTCCTCTGCTTTGACGGATGGCTACGGAGTGACCCTCCAGGATTTATATCCCCAGTGGCGAGCRGGACTCCTCTCCTCTCTTAATCCCCTCAAGGCCGTAGAAAAATAAAGTTGTTGTCTTTAAATCCGAATCTGTTACGAGCTCTGCCTCAAAGCAGCGACGTTCCCCACCTCGCTGGAGTTCAGCTGTATTTGCTTTCACAGCTCTGTCCCAGAAAGTCCAGGAATGTTTCATTTTTCATCAGTTTTCGTTTGCCTCCTTTATTTTCAATTTCTTCTTMATTTGCTCTATGCATAATACAAAGGTCATTAACTTTCCAATCAGTTTGAGGGGAAAAGTTTGTCTTTCATCTCTTTGCTTTAAACCTAAGTGAATCATTCCTTTTGGGGTTTACTGCTTGAGCAAAAAAAAAAAACCCTGGAAATTCGTTTCAAAGAAAAAAAAAATTCCAGAAAAAGGAAATACTTTGATAAGCAGAACACTGATTTTGTTGGTTTTCTGGGATTTTTTTGATTATTAATAATTTTAAGTTTGGCTATTACATTTTAAAGAAACTCGTAAATAATGTAAAATTATCATTCAGTGTAAGAATTCATTGAGCAAATGCTCTTCTCTTCCACTGGTATGAAAAAGAAAATTGAGCAAATAAAAACTTCCAGGACACAAATTTCAAAATTATGTTGAATTGTGGATGAAATTCCCTGACAAAAAATTTCTCCTGGATGTGCGTGGGAATTCCCACTTGAAAGTGTGGCAGTTGTTATCTCCTTAACTTGTGACCAGGGAAGGCTGGAGATATTTGGAGATGTTTGGAGATGTTAGGAGATATCTGGAGATGTTTGGAGAGGTTTGGAGATGTTTGGAGATGTTTGGAGGTGTTTGGAGATGTTACGTCTGGAGTCATCTGAGCAAAAATTATCCTGGGTCCCGCTTGGGTGCTGGGATGGGAAAATTTATCTCCTGTGCTTCTTCCAGGCTTGTAGGTCTGGGATAGTGACTGTGGGAGACTTGTTAATATGGAAAATGAAGTTGAACGTGAGTTTGGGGTGTTTTCTTTGGAGTCCTGCCTGCGAGGTGTGGGGCGGGCAGGGCTGCCGGACACCACGAGTGGCTGCTTCCTACCGCGGGCTCCCTCCTGCTCCCAGGGTTTATTTCTGGGATTTCTCAGCCATTCCCCCTCCAAGGAGCATTTCCTCCCCGCTTTCCCTTGAGAGGAGCAGGGGCAGGCAGTGGCTCCAGAGGTGGATTTGAAATAGAGACTTCTTGGGAGGTTGGAAATCAGYGCGCCGGCTCCGGCCACCAAACCCGGACTTGCTGCCAATTTGTGATGTTTTCCCTTAAAAGTTGAAGTTTAATGGAAGGAGAGGTCAGGCTTTGACCTGAGCACTGAGYAGGGTGACAGAGATGGCTCCTTCGTGTCCTCTCCAGGGGTTTGTTAGTCTGAAGCTGAGTCCCCACGTCAGATGAAGCATTTTTCCAGGGAAGTTAATGGATTCACTTGCACGGCCACGGAGCGGGTGGCGGGGGTGGGAGGGTGGCTCTTTCGTGACAGACAAATGACTTCCTCTGGACAAGCAGCTCTGCTTTAACTTGGAAAATGACAGATGAGTCCCAAGGAAAGGCTTTGCACAGACAGACAGACACGCAAACCTCAGGTTGTCAGAGATCCAAAGAGACAAGAGCGGATCCCGAGGGAAAGCGGAACGCGGCGGCGGTGGCAGGGCTGGGGATCGAGCTGAGGAGGGAGACTTTGGCCAGGCAAAAACACATCACCCACACTCAAAGGGACACGGAGAGACACCCAAGGGATATGCTGGAGCTTCAGGAGCCTCCACACCAGTGGGGTTGTGGGGTGATCTCCCGGCTCTGGTTCAATCCGAGCCTTCCCGCGGCACACGGATCCGCAGCCTTACCCTTCCGCCCCRCCCTTGTCCTCCCAGACTATTGTTTGGGTTTTCCTTGGGCCACCGTGTTTTGCCAAATGCTTACCTTTACAAATAAAAATGTTTATTATTTTTTTTTAATTTTTAAATACTTGGCAAGCACTGCACACAGTGGCTGTATCCAAGTTCCTGTTCCTTGAGGCACTTTTGTGTTTCCCTTTTGCATCAGGAGCCCCAAATCCTGACTCCAGATTCCACTGCTTCAGGTGTGGACGGAAAAGAAGGAGCAAAGAGCTGCAAATAAATCCCAGAATCCCCCATGGRAAAATACAAAGGTGAAAAGTGACTTTTACCTTCTCCCTTCCCTATTTTTTTACCATCACAATAAACCACAAGTTTCAGGAGTAATTCAGAACCACAGATAAAAATAGAGAGGAAAATAAATTGAATTTTAGGTAACCTGTTTGCCTCCTGCCCTCAGAATTTTTTTGCACATAAGAAACAAGCAGATTGATTTTTGAGTATTTCCGGCCCTGCAGGGTTGTTCAGTGGGAATGACCTTGACAGCTGCTGGACCATGACATTGGGGGAAAACATCCTGGAGGGAAGAAGACGCAGGGATGAGGAGATGGAATAGGGACAGGTTAATGCCAGCAGAATTGGTGACTCCCATCCAGCTGAGGCTGGAGAACCAGCCAGAAACAAGAGATTTGCTCAATCCTGGTTAATTTTGTTGCTTTTTTAAAGCTCCGTTTGTGTTGAAAGGAATATCCTAACTTGGAATGTTGTGCAGTTCTGCTGGGAGAGCAGGAGGAGCCCGTGCCCAAAGGGAACCAGCACATTCCATCATCCCGGGCATGGAACACCCTGTCAAGGACAATTCCTGCTCATGGACCCCTCAGTCCCTGCATTCTCCATCTCCTGCACAGCCCCAGATAAAACCAGGGGTGTTTACAGACATTAACACAGCAATTCCCACAGCAGCCAGACGATCCATGAGCATGGAACCCTCCCAGCTGGATCTTCCTGGATCTTCCTGGGTACTGGAAAACTTCCACAGCTCAGGTCCTGTTCTCATTGGGAAGTTCCTTATCGTTCCACTGCCAAGGATCGAGTTATCCAACCAATTTATACCAATGGTTTGATTCATAACTGCAGTGACAGAGGGGGAGATGAAATATGGGACTGCAGGGAACCTCATTTAATTGTTTAATTAAAGCCTCTCACCTGCTTGCTTCAAGCACAAATATCCCCCTTCAATCCCTAAATTAATTGCTGATATTATTGATGGCAACCAGACTGGCTGAGGTTGGGAATTRTTTTCTTATGCAACCGTTCGGTGTCTTTGTGAGGAAAAGGCAAAAGGCAGCGCTGGAGCGGCAGACTTGATTTATAGATATTAAACATTTTATAGCATTTTTTTATCACTTTCATTCCTCTCTGTTCCTCCTTCAGATGTTGGCTGGGCTGGAATTAGAAGGGTGGGGAGGGATGGGGAGACTGCAGACTGCCAGAGCTCTGGGAGAGTGATGGATCTTCGTGGGCTTGGAGAAACCCGAATTTTGGAAAACTTTGCCTGTGCTCCCTTTTAAAAGGGGCAGCACCTTATCTCCCTCCTGCCAATCTGCCATCTGCGCATCCCTGCTCTGGGTGGGCATTATCTGCAGCCCAGCTATGGCAGATCCAGCTGGATCCCCATGGAAACCCTCCCGGCGCCCTGCCAGGACCACCCYAGGCTCCGGCAAACCCACCTCCCCAAAAAAAAAATGCCGAGCATCCCTCCAGCAACACCCCCCTCCMCGGAGCCACCTGCGGCTCAGCCCGGCTTCTCCCAAACACATTTCTCTCTAAAAGCCCAGATTAGTGTAAAATTCTGCTGGAGATAAAACCCGGCCCCTTATCAGCCGGCGCATCCAGCCCCCACGCACCGCCGGCGCTCCGCAGGCTCCGGCCGCGGCCAGTCACCAGCGGAGCGGGGCTGTTTTCCCAGCAGAGCACCGAATCCATCATCCCCGGCCTTTCCTGGAGCAGGGTGATAAATCCCCACCAGCCCAGGGGTAGGTGAGAGCCGAATTCTTCCCCACCACGCACTCCCTGGGGAATGCACGTTCAGCGCCGCCTCCTTTTCCAGGCACTGTTCCTCTTTCTCAAGGAATTTCTGCTCTTTCTGACCATCATTTAATTTCTTTTTTTTTCCCGAGCAGTATTTCTCAAGGCATTTCTCATCTTTCTGACCATCATTTAATTTTTTTCCCCCAGAATAATTTCTCAAGAGATTCCTGATCTTTCTCACCATCATTTAATTTTTTTTTCCCCCAGCAGTATTTCTCAAGAGATTCCTGATCTTTCTCACCATCATTCAAATTTTTTCTCCCTTTTTTCACTACTTTTTCCACACCTCTTATGCTCCCAAGCGCTTCTTTCCCATCTCCTGTTGAGCTGGGTAAACGGGAGAGGGGATGGAGCCGAATTTCACATGGATGGTGGATAAAAATCTTCCATGGGATGTAGGTACAGACTCCCAGAGCCTCTCCCAGAGACTCCTTGCAAAAGGAAAGAGCTCATTATTTAAATTAAATGAAGGAATTAATAACTTAGAAATGGCATTAATTCAAGATGCTTTGGCTAATGGAAGAAGCTGGAATGGCAAGTGATGATTTTGGCTTGGAAAAGCCAGATTTGCTTTGAGCTGGTGGAAAGGGAAATAGATTTAAAGTTGAGGCTGTAAAAAAAATCCCATAATGGTGAAATCCAGCCCATGCCAGCACTGGGACTGGCATATAAATATTAAATAAAAAAAATAAGATATGTGCCTGTTGTGGCTGGGGAAAGGGATCTATAATATGGGAATATTTTCAGGGACAGCCCCRTTTCTGTTAATATGATGGGAAAGGAGCAGGGGTAGGGTTTATCCAGGGATAACCTTTTGAACATGGCAGGGAAATMTGGCTCTCCCCAAAATTCTGGGTACATCCAAAGCCTAAAAAGCAGGAAAAAGGAAAATCTTGCCTGGGTGGGGTTTAAATACAAAACCTTGCCCTGCTGGTCATTTCTAGCTGCTCCCCTGATTCCCCATTTTTATCAAAAACTCCCGTGTGAGATACCAGCCCCAGCTGAGCTCTGGCAGAGCTATCAGAGGACAGCCAGGAGTTCCTTCAGCCAGAACAGCCGAGGTCTTGGGGTTAAAAGCCAAGGGTCAGCACAGCCAGCACCCCACGGGGCATGGATTAAATCAAAATTTATCTSTGAGTGGCGTTGCTGCAAAGCAGCTCAAGAACATCCATCTGGGCRCTCAACTCTGAGCATAAATCACCTCTCCTGGAGTGGGGCTGGGCTTTAGGGGCTGCCTCACCTCTCCCAGCCCCGCTCCTCGTTATTGGTGGTGTAAATCCAGGGTGGAAAATCCAAGTGAGATTCGCTGAGTTAAGGGAAAGTGGATTTTTAATTTTTTCTTTTTTATTTTATTTTTTTTTTTGGATGGGTTTTTTAATGGGCATTTCTGGCTTGAAAATCACTGAAAAGTTTTGCTCAGCTCCACGAAAACCAATTTCAGACTTTGCCATCCCTGGTGCTTTGCTGATCATTCCCAAATTTGCCACTTTTCCCTTTCAATCAGTGCACTGATCATGGAAGAGAGAGAAAGAACAATCCCAGAGYCATAGAATCATTGAGGTTGGGAAAGATCTTTGGGGCTGTCAAATTCCAGCACTGCATGACCCTCAAAGCAGGCACCACCCTCCCAAGAGATAATCCTGAATTTTATTTCAATTCTTCCTCCAGGTTTGTTTATTTATTTTTTGAAAAATTATGTATAGGACCACAGTCCTCACGCCACTTTTGACTCCAAAATTCCACTTGCTCACGGCTGTTTTAATGCTGAAATTACAGCTGAGAATGGATTTTATTTAACTTCTGTCAAAATTCCTGGCACTGAAGGATCCAGCTCAARCAAAATTCATCAGCTGTCACATCATTTTGTTCTGTGCCTGCAAGAAGCAAGCTGAGCTTAAATTTGTTTCCAGTTAACAGGAATAAAAGTGTGAGCAGCTGGAATCCTGCAAGGAAACATTTCAATGCTATTTCCAAAAAACTCCAGCGGGTGGCAGCAACAATTTCTTTTCCACCAAAAGTTGAACAGAAAACTAAAAAGAAAAAAAAAAATCCCTAGAAAGGATATCTACAAGCAATGGTGTGGAAATCTCAGGTGTGCTGCCCGAAAATGAGATAAAAAGTATTTATTGCTTCCTTAAAACGGGGGAAAAAAACCATCCCTGCTGGATTTAAAAAAAACAGCAGAGAGAGCTGATGACAGAGCGCCCTGGGACGGATGTGTCGGGGCAGAGGTGTGCTGAAAGGGCCCTTGAAAGCTTCCTTGGGGCTATCAGGTGCCAGGAGGGATGGAATGACCCCTGAGCGAAGCAGATTTCCAGGGCAGTTCACATCTTCCCTTCCTGTAACAGCCCAAGCATTCTGTGGGAAGGGTGAGACCTGTTTTTTTTGGTTTTTTTTTTTTTTTTTT
>NW_026623742.1:183475-203840 GCF_030028575.1 Malurus melanocephalus | reverse complement strand
CAGAGCAGCGGCCACGGTCTCAGGATGGGGTTTAGACACAAAAATTCCTCTCCAGGAGGACAAGGCAGCCCTGGAACAGATCCCAGAAAGGCACAGGGATGTGACATGTGTGACACCTTGCAGATGATTTTAGTTTTGATCTCCCCCACAAAATGTTCCTTCCAAGCAACACCTCTGCCTTTTTAACTCCTTCCAACCCATCCTGCTCCTTCCCTTTCTCCTCTGTCCCACYTGCAGCATCTCATCCTCCTCCAATCTCCCTTCCCATAAATTCCTTAAAAACCGAGCTTTTCCCTCATCCTCCAGCCACACCTCCAGCACGAAATAACACCTTGGCACGTTTTCTGTGCAGCCAGGATGTCTGGGAAGGCTTTACTCCTGCTCTTTTCCCTCTAATCCTTGCACCCCTTGGGGAATTTCTCCGCGGAAAAGCAACGCCGCTTTACCATTGGCACCACTTCCCTCCCGGAGGAGATTGGAGRGAATTTTTGGAGCTCTCTGAACATGCAGTCACAATCACGGCTCCTGTGATTGAGTCGTTCCTCTCTAAATAAGTAAATTAACTCTAATACCCTTATTTGCTATCAACCTTATAAAACCTAATCAAAGCCAGATGTCTCTCCCCTTAACCTGATGTGCCACGGATGGATTATTTTTTCCAGACTTTATGAAAGTGATTTTGGTCTCTCTCTCTCTCTYTGCGTTTCCTCTGGTGAATTCATCGCAGGATCTGACGAGAAGAAAGCTGGAAATGGATAAAAAGTAGAAAAAGCTGGTTTTATGTGGATTCRGATCAAACCTTCCTCTCTGCAGGTCTCGCTCTGTGTGTGGGTGGCTTTGAGAGGGGGAGGATCTCCCTGGACTCATGGACATGGGAAATTATTGAGTGATTTTAGTTCAAAAGATGTTAAATAAGAGTCCTCACCCCAAGAACATCCTCGACAGCCTGGGTGCATCAGAGAATCATCCAGGACTGCAGAATCAGAGAGGATTTGGTGCCTGGTGCTCTTCAATGGATTTCAGTGATCTTTTGGTTTGGCAAGATGATAGGCAAACGCATGAAAAAACAGCAATTCTGGCATTTTCTGTGATTTCCTTTAATTTTAGGTGAGTTCAGCTGAATCACAAGACACTTTCTGAGCAGCAGCTGGRCTGAAGACCACGCTGTTCTTTGTCTTTAGTCCTTGGTGCTCAAAAGCAGCTCCCAACTCCATTCAACTCCCTGAAAAGAGAACCCTGAGGAGATCCCTGTTCCACACAAAACCATTCAAATCCTGAAASCTGGTTACCTCACTCCTCCACCACAACTGGGCACACAAAATCCTGGAAAAAAACTGCAATCCCGTTTAAAACCATGCCTTGGGATYGGGTTTCCTGCTGGCAGGAGAGGAGGGACAGGGGGTGACAAAGCCACATCCATGGATGTCCCAGCTCCTGGGCAGCTGCAGAGGGGCTGTGGAGGTGGTGGAGGATTCCCTGGCATCATCCCTGTGCCCATAGGGTGATGCTGGCATTTGGGATGGCAGCTCAGGTGATAGGGACAGCTAGGTGCTGATGTTGGGTGAGGAGCCAGAACATTTTCTCTTTCCTTCATTACCTTCAAACCCACTGAGAAATAAAATGAGGGGTTCTGCAACCCCTCTGAGCTCCAGGAGCTGTCCATGGAGTCATTTTAGCTTCCAATGAAACAAATTCTAATTAAACTAAACCCTAAATATTGCTTTTCCACCAGCAGCTTTTCCCCCAGCCGGGCTGATAACAGGATCACGGTGTCTGTGTGAGGTTTCTGGGGAARCATTTTGGGGTTTGATGGCATTTGCTGAGAGTCAGGCTGGTTCATAAAAAACAGGAAGCACGTTCCACAGAGCTGTTCCGAGCTCAAGGAATCTTGGCTCTGGCACTCGCCTCCAAGAACTCATCCAGAGGCTGCTCCTGCTTTGGGGTCAGTCCCCTCGGTGRATCTCCTAAATAATATTCCAATTAATACTTCAAGTGAAACGGAATAAAGCCACCCTGGGGCAGAGCTGTCATTTTTTTCTGGAATTACATCCTGTGGGTGTCCCTGGAACATGGGGAAATCACCATTTCATGCGGTATATTTTAACCATGTTGAGGTGGCAGAAGGTCCCACTGAGCCAAATTCCAGCTGAAACACCTTCAACCACCACGATGGGTTTGTCTAAATTTAATCAGATCAAATTGAACAGCGAGGTGACCTGGAAAACGTTTGAGGACCCATTCCCAGCTTTGCTCCACCARCGCTCTAAGACAACCCAAATTTCACAACCACAACAAATTTTAGAACCACGGGAACAGAAATTCCCTTGGATCTTTTTGCTCCCAGAAAGCTCCCCGTGCTGCTGGCTGAGTTTCATCCTCCTGATTTGTACAAATCATGTCAGGTTTATGAGCGTGTCACACGGCATTAGGGCAAGGCCCTTTGCCTATCTGATTTTCCTGCTGATTTCCCTAATTCCAGATACGGAATGCTTCTCCAAGGAGCCAACCTTCAAAATTAGCAAAAAAAAWTAACGGAAAACCCTTTGCACTGAAATGAGAGGTATCTCCGTGGGATTCCRGAGGAATTAAAGCCTTCATCTGCTGAGCAAAGGGAGAGGCCAAAAACCCGCTGAGCAAAACCCCCGCTGGATGTCAAAGCAATTTGTCCCGAAAGCCCCRAAGCACGAGGATGCCCGGCGGAGAATTAGCGGCAATGGGTTGTTTTAAGCTGTGACCCCTTCCCTCGGCTCAGCTACCGTCTCCCTTGAAGCATGGGGGGCTCGGGCCGTGCCCGTGGCTCTTAAACACAACATCGATTATCCCCCGGCCTCCGGATGAGGGGGATCCCGGGATGGGCAGCCCGGAGCGGGGAGCGCCCGCCGGCATCTGGTTCTCATGTTCAATCTCAGCTCCTCCACCGAGCTCGGGTGACAGCAGAACAATGCTCGCCCTGCAGACTGACTAATTAGGCTGCATCTGGAGCTAATTAAGCGTGGAGTCGCAGAGAGGRGAGCGCTCCCCTTATCAAGGCAGCGGCAGGGGAGAGACGGGAGAAAAATCGCCGCTGATAGGGCTCCGTTTTCCGTGGAGAAATCGGAGTTTTATCCTGCGGAGGAACGGGAGTGGGGCTGGTCCCGGGATGATTTTTTTTAATTTTTTTAAAATTTATTTATTTTTTTAATTTTTTTTTTTTAATGGAGACAGGGGAAAGGTGGGAGCCGGAGATATTCCAAATAATGAATGAAGATTGTCTCTGAACTGTTGCTCCCGCGCGTAATGTATGGGCGTGAAGATGCCTCTTCGGCGTTAATGTCATTTAATATTTTAGTTTCTGATACTCCRTGGCACTTGTAATTAAACGAACTGACCTTTGCTAGGTGAAATACCCACTGATCTCTCGGGGTTTTTGAAACTATTAAAAGGAATTTTTATTGTGAAATGTCCTAATCTTCGTTTTGTTCGGTCAAATCTGGGAGAAATATGGTTCCCATTGCTTTATCAGCCACTAATTAGGAGGAGGCCTCACATTTTTTAATAGCTGGACAGTTTTATTTATTCACTGAATGAATTCTTGGGGAGGTCCAGAAAATCCAGAGTACAGGGAGTCGCAGGAGTTTAAACATGAAGTAGCAGAGTTTATTTTTGATGCCTCTATTTTTCATCRTAGCACTTGCAATGCCAATAAACGGAGAGAAATCCTCCAAACTCCACAGATAAATTTGTCATGGCTTGGTTCAGAACAGTAAATTATTTTTAGATCCATTTTGACTCCTCTCTTCTGACCTGGAAATGTTTTATTTCCAGCAGGGACAAGGTTTTAGCTGCAGGTTCTCATCATAACGAGGTTTTTGGATGGATTTTTCTTCTCTTTTTGCCTTTTTTTTTGGTCTAGGAGCCTTTTGTTCTATACATTGTACATCAAAACTATTAATATTTGGGGTTTCTATCCCACAGTGGTACCAGCAAAACACCCCAGAATTCCTCTGCTCCCACTTGGATCGATTTCCATGTGCTTCCTTCCCCTCATCCTTCCCTCCTTCRTGGATTCACACAATCATGGAAWTGTTTAAGTTGGAAAAATCYTTTAAGATCATTGAGCCCAACCCTSAACCYAGCAGTTCCAAAGCCACCACRGAACCTTTCCCRTGGGATTTTGAGCAGTTTAATKCYCAGAACCAGCCTGGGATGAGAAAGGAAAAAAATCCTCACAGAGATGCTTTGCATCGGTGTAAAAATATCTGATCTTTCCTGAATTTTGTGGTTTTGGGATGTTCCTTTCCTTTAAGAGCAGGGGAGTGAAAGGAAAGAGGAGCTGGGATATCCTGGACAKTTTTCCAGCCCTTGGCTTTCATCTGGAAGCAGAGAAGGGAATTGTAGGAACAAAATGATGACTGGATTTTTGATCTTGGAGTTTAACAAGCAGTTTTGCAAATTGCTGTTCCCTAAGTGGGGAACACAGGCCGGAGTTCAGTCCCAGTGACTTTCCTTGAAATCCCAGATCCCGTCAATCTCCAAATTTCAGGATTCTGGTGCAATTTGCTACAATAAACCACGAATTGTCCTGAGGACAGACCTCAAGGATCAGACAGTTCCATTTTTAGGAGAATGTGTGTGGGAGTGAAAGGTCACCTCAGGCTTATCTCTAAATAAACCCAGGAAACTCCAAATCAGCTCCTTTTTTTTTTTCTTTTTTTTTCTTTTTTTTTTTTTTTTTTTTTTAATATCCAAATATCCCCCAGTGAAGCATGACCTCAAATATTAGCTTTCCACCTCGCAAGACTAGACAGGAGTGGGGCAAAGACACGTCTGTTCCTTAGCCCTGATGCAGGGAAACTATTTAAATCTGCTATTTTTTTTTAATTTTTAATTATTATTTTTTTCAGCCCCTCCTGGGCATGTTTACTTTCTTTGGGGGCTCATGAATGGCGGCTTCAGAACCCCCCTTCATTGTGATTTCCCCCCAACCCCTCCAAACATCCCTTTCTCTCATTGCTTTTGCAAAAAGAACCTTTTTTTTTGCCCTCCCTCCCCGGTGTTCCCGCGTGTTGTGATTTCACTGAGGCTTCCAATGGTCTTCAACAGTTCATTTATGCCGGGAGCCTTCTATAAACTGTACGGCCACGGTCTCCTCGCCCGGCCACCCACCGACCCAGCCTGTCTAAACAGCATCTGTCTCCATCCCAGACACATCCAGCCAGCTCCAAATGGATTGAATCCAGCTTTTTTTTTTTTTTTTTTTTCCCCCTGCTTGGTGCCCTCCTGCAAAGCCAGGGTGGGAGTCACGAAAGGGGCAGAGGGTGGGGTGGGCTCGGGGTACCCCCGGCTTTRTTTTGGGAGCTCCATCGCTCAAGCCCCACCAAATCTCTCCATCGGGAGCAGATGCATTATTAGTGACGGGGAGCCTCTTTAACCCTAATCCCAAATGCATTACCCAGCGAGTTTGCCTTGGCTTTTTGACTCCAGGTATTGGAGGTTATTACCTCTGGAATGCAGGCGTCGCTCTGAAGGATCTCTCCGTTCGGGCAGAGGGCAGCGATGGATGGGCTTTTCCTTGCTCGGGCAATTTGGACACATTTTTGAAAGATTAAGTCAGATCAGCACTTGAAAGGTTCAGTTAGCTCTGGAGTGTGACAGCACAAAACCCACTCCCCTTTAAAGAGGATTTTTTTGGGGTTTTTTTCCTCTCTTAGCTCAGAAAGAAACCCTGAAAAAAATTAAAATATTAATTTTGCTTGGCATTTTGGTGAGATTTCTGTTTTCTAAACCCTCACTTTTCCTCCAATTTACCCTTCAACATCATCCAAAAATATTCCTGCCTGGAGAAGGAAAGTGCCCTCTGCCATCACTGGGTGCTTCCACGAGGTTTATCCACATCCRTGTCAACGCTTTGGATGTGGCAAAAAGCAGATTTTGGAGGGTTTGTTTGGGTTGCAGGCCTGGGGAGGTGTCACATCTCTTAATTAGGAGAGCTGTCATTACAGGTAGAGGGGATTTCAAATAGGAAAGGTTGTGGTTCTGGGCTGTCAAGAGCTGGGCTCAAAACTAACAATTGAATTTGTAATTGAATATGGGAAATGGTCATAAAATTCCAGGTTTAAATCKGTTGGAATGATCCCAGCCTGCCCTGGGATTTTGCATTTGATGAATTCGGCCTAGAAAAGCTTTGATTTTCTTTAAATTCAKTTTGTGAGGCAGAATGAAAATTTGTGAAGGTTTGCCTTTTGCCAGGTCCCTCTGAAATAAAGCAAGGTGGATGTTTGCTTTATTTACAACCTATTTGGGCTAAGAAAGAAAAATAATAAAGCAATAAAGATGAGATGGGAGGGAAGGCCTCAGAGTGAAAATACTGCTTTTTGATAAAGCAGGAAAATAACACATAAATTAAGCAAATTTTTAAAAAAGAGAAAAAATGGAAAGAAATACTTAATGAAGGGGATGGGGGATAATGTCTTCATTTTAGAGGGTAGAATTAGGATGGATATTGGAAGGAAATCCTTCCCAGTGAGGATGGGGAAGCCTTGTCACAGAGTGGTTGCCCCTGGATCCCTGGAAATGCCCAAGGCAAAAGGAAAGGTGTGGAATGAGATGAGCTTTAAGATCCCTTCCAACCCAACCCATTCCACATTTCTGGGATCTCTGGGACAGAAGGAAGTGTCCACAGTTTGGAGCTGTCAGCTGAGCCAGTCCAGCAGCTCCGAGGGGCTGCTGATCCTCTGCACAATTAGAGCAGTGCCTGTTGACATTCCCGTATTTTGACATTCCCTGATTTATTTCCAACTTCAGGTGCCTAAAGAGATGCATGTTCTGCTCTCCAAACTCATTCCAGCACTGAGGGGATCTGCTCTGAAGYCAGGCCTGGCTTCAGGAATAAAAGAAAGGGATGTGCTCCCCTGTGCTGACGGCTCTTCATTGTTCCCGTGCCTCCTCCGAGCCCAATTCAGATTAGATTCACTATCAGTCATGATTATGGAAAAGAAGTGATAAAACGTGGCTTGGAAAAAAAAAAAAAATCATGTTTGGACAAGAATTTGCTGACATATTGTGGAGTGATAACATGATAGTGAAAATAGCCAGATCCTGCCTGGCCTGGCGTCTGGAATCAGTAAAAACAGGCAGGCAGGAATATTGAGAGTTGGCTTCTGTTCCCTTTCCAGCACAAAATCGGCACCTTTTGGGGTTTTTTTTTTAGAAACCCACAGATAGGATTTGCATGGAAAACTTGGTGTAATTCCTGGATCCAGCCTGGGCTGCATTGCAGTCGTTTCTAACCAGAGCCATGGGGGAATTTCTGGAGATACAAAAGGAGGAATGGCTGTTGGGTTTGCCAATCCCAACCTGAACATCCACAGATGGTGCCAGAGGAATGTGGTTGTGTGTGGAGAAGGGGAGCAGGGTGACCCTCAGAAATGAGAAAATTGCTTGGTTTTATTGGGGTTTAGCCACTGTTAGGCCCTAGGGATTCTCCTGCTGGTGGTGTGGGGTSCTGGGGAGCCTCACCCCGTGACCTCCAGGGAAATGGGGTGAGCAACTTTCACTTCTGAACATGGCAGCACGTTCTGGCTGAGGCTGACAAACACACAAAGCCACTTTATCATCACAAGGCCCTACAAATCAGACTAAAATCAGTGTCAGAGGAGAAAAATAACTCAGCTGGGAACTCTGCAGAGCCAGGCCGTGGTCAATCTCATCAGGCTGATGGTTGGACTCTGTGATTCCGCAATTCCCTGGTCCTAAAACCATGTTGCCCATCAAAAAAAGCTCCTCCTTGAAAAGTAAAGTTACTTTTACACAAAGAAGGACTGCCTGGGAAGACCTGGACTCTTCAGCAGTAATTYCCAGGCTCTCAGCCACAATCTGGCCTTGAAGGAGAATYTGCATGGGGAATAAGRARAAAGGTGATGGAGGAGGGCAGAAAYAGAGGGATGGTTYTAAWAACAGCAGTGTGGATGGGCAGTCAATGCACAAGGTGGACTGAGGGTCTGTTTTTCACTTGAAAGTCTCCATTTGGTTTTTCTGGGTGTCCTTGGGTCTATCCCTAACCACGAGAATTATTCATCAGCTCCTCTGCCCCTTCTGCCAACTCTGTGATTTGTAGAGTATTGGGTTTCTTGAGCAATAAAATTTCAAACTCTTCTCTTGAGGGGCTGGATAGGCTCTGCCATAAACCAGGGACTTTATTTTCCTAAATTAATTTCTTATTTTCCTTAATTCCTCCCCATTCCTCTACGTTCAATCCCTTTGCATCACCCTCAGTGTCTCCACAGGACACTGATTTTCCATACCTCCAACTTTTTGCTTTGTAACATCTTATTTGAGTCAAAAATTAAGGGACTCTTGACCATTCCAAAAGAGGAGAAGAGAGAGAACAACTCCCAAGGGTTTTCCATAAAATGCTATTTCTACCGTTTTATGGCTGAGCGTGCCTAAAAGAGGATTTTTTTTTTCTTTTTTTTTTTTTTTTTTTGCAGAAGGTGAAAATGCCACGAAATGCCTGGGATCCTCTTGCATCTGGGAGGAATGTCCACGCTGCGAGAGACCTCTGTAAATATTTATACCTGATGGCTTCGCAGCTGGCTATTAAGTGCCCTGATGGTTCCTGTAAGGCCGCTCGCAAATGGAGCTCTGGCATTTAAAGGATGCAGCACAAATTGTTCCCTTGGCCTTAACTCCTGGTCCGAGAATTTACTCAGAGCTGGTGATATCACTGGGGAAAAATCCTCTCGCCCCTTCTTTCCATCTGTGTGGTGAGCAGAGCTCTCCTGCGTGGAGAAAGGGATGAAAAGTGGGCGAAAAACCCCAAAACTGACCCATTTGGGAGGTCTAGAGAAAACACACAAAGAGGGGACATCACTGGGGTGTTGGTGGCACCTCGTGTGGGTGTTGCAGCCCCAACTGCTCTTCCCTCGGTTGGACACCAGCCAAGGCACTGTAAGAAGTGACCTCGAAGCTCCAGTGATTCACTTTTGCCACGGATTTGCTCCTGACAAAGCTTTTCCTGTCATCTTGGGGCAGGGGGGTGCTGTTAACCCCTCACTGGTTGGGAATGGGGTCASTTCCAGGTGGGTTGTTATGGCTCAKGGMCACCAAAATTTTGTAGAATAAGCGATGACCTAAAATAGCTCCAGTGCGGTTTGGGGTTGGGKTTTCTGGGAGAGGAAATGTCCCCTGGGCAAACTTTTTTTGGGATTCATTACATCAGGGCTGGGGCAGGGCTCAAGGGGAAACAGCAAAATGGCCACATCCTCGTATCATCCATCCTCACTACAAATTGAATTCGACCCCAGGCATGTGAAAACAGCATTTTATCATCACCACAGCCAGTGCCAGTGTCAAGGAGACCTTTGTGGCCTCCTGTTTTACGTAATTTAATAGTTCAGCTGCACCTTTGGCTGGACTAAAATCAATCCTGAGTTTGCGTTGGGCAGCCAGGAGGATTTCAGAGAGGGGACAGAAACCATTAAGAAACCAAACAAACCACAAAGTGCCTCGTTCTGACTTTCTTCTGAAAGGAGCCGCTTTCAAACCTCTCCTTTTTGAAAAGTTGTCTCATCRTTGGGCTAATTTGGAGCTAATGAAAAATAAATCGGCCCCCTCGGGGCCTGCCAGGAGAATCCTGCGTTTCATTCTGCTGGAAATGGAGCAAATAAAACCAAATTAATCTTGAAAAGCTGAAATGCTGGCACGGGGTCTGTGYTTCTGACAGGGTTTTGGAGGCTGAGGGAGCAGGTGATTCTCGGTCTGCAAAGCTGTGCCTGGAGAAAAACCACTGGACGCTGCTTGGATTTATTGGATCACTCAGAAATGGGGCAGGCACCAGTCAAAGCTGCCCCACTGCCTTTGTTTGACCAGGTTGCTCCTTCAGRTTGTTTGGATGAATAATTTGGGTGAGATTCTCCTCTTCCTGTGCCCAATCTCTATAAATCCCTACATCCCAGCCCTATAATTACACCCTTCATAGCCTTATGATCCATCATAAAATTCAATGGAAAAATTTTTCCCAAGAATGCATCCCAGGAGTCCCCCCTTTCCTCATTTCCCTCAGTTATCACCTGCTTTCCAGGTAATTATTTATCTTCCTAATTATTATTATCCTTTGARTGCTGACCCTGCACCAACCCAAGCTTTAAGGGGATCCCTTGGGTGGGCTGAGATGCAGCCATGGTTCCCAACATTGGGATCTTTGGGGGTTTATCTTTGGGACCTTTCAACTTGGAAAGGAAACAAATTGATRTAAAACCTCACAGCTCAGACTCTAAACAGAGAAGATGTGCCRTGCTCAGTGTAAGTAGAATATTTACAGCTCCAGGGCAGGATGATAGGTGCCCCTTACAAATAACAAATAAAGTTGAGTGTTGGGAAGAAGATTCATAAGGATAAAACTTATAATGGAAGAGTCTTTATCGAGGAAAATGAAGCTGGGACACAATCCCCAAATGAATTTATTGTTTACTGAAATGCTGCGGAGTGGTTTAGATGTAGTTACAAAATAATTTTTATCGTCTATGCTGAAGATTTGGGTCAGGGGGGCTGTTCCAGGTTTCCTAGAAAACTTAAACTACAAAATAATTTTTATCAAAAAAAATTTTATCAAAAATAATTATTATCACCACGCTATCTACGCTGAAGATTTGGGTCAGGGGGGCTGTTCCCAGTTTCTTAGAAAACTTAAACTACAAAATAATTTTTATCAACTACACTAAAGATTTGGGTCAGTAAGGCTGTTCCAGGTTTTCTGGAAAACTTAAACTCAGCCTGAATAGCCACAGGGAGGTCCAGACAGCTCCAGCAAGGCTGAGGGAAACCCAGATTGCAGCAAAACAGCAGCAGAGCTGAGTCCAACCCCACGGGCTGGAGTCCATTTGAAGTGTTTCAGACCTCCACACCTCCTCTGAAGACACAAAAAGGTGATTTGCACCCCTTGGCTGCATGATCCAAATCAGCACAAATGAGAGAGGGGAAACTCGATTTTCCTTCTGCTGAGGTTGCATTGCACAGTCCCAGCACTGAAAGCACGTCCTGAACCATCAGCCACTGTGAGAAATCCCTTTTGGGAAGGGTGTTTGCTCTCCAGAGTGCCTGGAAAGGATTGTGAGCAGTGAGAAACTCAGCCTGCTGACCTCAGCTGCCTCTCAGCCCAAGTTTGGAGAGAGRACGGGCTCAGGTATGGCCAGAACCAGCAGCAGCACCCTGCACTCCTGCCCTCGSAGAGCTGCTGCTGGCAGCCAAGGAAATGAGGTCTGGATGCATCCAAACCCCTCTGGAGTGCCAGATGTGCAGGGAATAAAGCCAGGCTTGCAGCAGGAGGACAGACGGACACAGAGCAGGTTCCCCTGGGCACGCAGAGCGGTGCTGGCAGCACAAAGCCATGGATCTGCAGTGCTGGGACAAAACAGCAGCGACATTTGGGATGTGAGGAGAGATTTAAAATACCCAGCCTGGTGCATTTCCCCCCTCTCCCGTGGCACATGTCATGTTTTCTTGTGTTTTTGATGTTTTCCCATTGTTTTTCTCAGATTTCCGTTTGTTTCTCTGGTTACAAACTTTGTCAAAATCCTCTTTGCACGATGGGGTATCAGCAGTTCTCCCACTTTTCTTGTGAAATCCATCAGATACGGCTGAGGGGGCTCCATGGTTGGAAATTTTTCCCTGGAAGGGTGGGGAGGCCCTGGCACAGGGAAATCCCTGTGGAAATCCTGTGGAAATCCCTGAAGATCCCTGGAAATACCCAAGGACAGGTTGGACTGGGCTTGGAGCACCCTGGGATAATGGAAGGTGTCCCTGCCCATGCCATGGGATGAGCTTTAGGGACCCTTTTAACCCAAACCATTCCATGATTCCATGAATTGGAGAATTTTTCTCCCTTGGTTTTTTTCAATCATCACGGTTTCTGCTGCAGCAGATTTCTTGAACATCAAAGTTCGTGCCAGCAGACAAAGAAAAAGAAAAAAAAAAAAAAAAAAAAAAAAAAGATTACAAAAACTTTCTGGGGTGAGAAAAAACCCAGTAGGAAATAGGGAGTTAAAAGGATTGCAAATGTTTTGGGGGCTGCAAGGCTGAGAATACTCATAAAATTTCTCCTTCTGAGGTACTAAAGGGGTCTGTCCCCCAASTAATGGGGGGGTCATCATTTATTGCTACATTTTGCAACCGAGTTAAATAAAAAAAAAAGTTGAAAGCTTTATCACTTGCTGGAACTATTTCCTCCCCTTAAACCTTTGAGCAATAGAGATAAAAAGTGAGTGTTACTCRTGATACTGGGGGAAAGAATGCAATATTCTGTGTGGTGCTGTCTGGCCTCGCTTTCTCCCCCTCAGCCCCAGGCATGGAGACACAAAATCATCTTTTAAGAAGTGGAGGCCACTTATTTTTAACCTGAAATCCTATTTTTTTGCCTTTCTCTTTTGGCTTGGACAGGTTTTTCTTCAACTGCAAAAGCAACCAAGGTTTGGCACGACCAAATTTGTGCTGAATGGGGAAACTCACATGGAAAAATAGGATGGGCAAGAGGATGTGGTGTTCCAGTGGGTCTCATTCCGTGGAAATTGTCAGCTTGGGCTGAACATTTCCCCTCTGCCCCTGGAGTGCTAAGACTCCTCTTCCTTCAGTGGGGCAGGGAAACTGGGGACCCTGGGWGAGAAGATAAAAGAAAAAAAAAAATCTGTCTTTTGGGAGGCCAAAGATGCACGGCCAGCATCCCTGCGAGGATGTGGGATTAGGGGAATACGTCGGATTTCCAAATTTAGAGCGGAGGACTCGCTTCCCATAAACAAAGGCTGCTTTTTAAAGCGAGATGTTGGGGAGATAACCCACCAGAAAAGAAAGAAAAAAAAGAAAAGAAGTTTGCCTTTGTGACTAAATTCTGTTATTTTGCAGCCAGCCTTCAAATGGGCTGTTGGTGCAAGTGAACAAACGCTTCCTGTCTGTGCGTCCTCATGGGTGGTCGCGTTTTAAAATGAAATATCCAGGCTGACAAATGCCTTTACAAAGGCCAGATTATAAACTGTAAACCTACTGTCAGCTGGGCAGGGGAAAAAAAATCCAAATGCCTCTTATACCATTTAAAGATTTAGTTTGGCTTCAACACTAAAGCACTTCATCTTGAAGGAGAAAGGAGCTTAGAGTTTATAAATTGTTGTTTGGGCTCTAGTAAGCTCTGGATAAGGGAATCTCTCTGCTAGGAAACAAATGACCTTCCCAAAATTTAGGGAGCTCTGGGTATTGTTACGAAGACAAAATGCCTTGGAAAAATGTCCCCGGAATACAAAGGGATTTGAGAGTGCTCTGTTACTCTTAACATGCAGTTCATACAGCTGCAAAGGGCAAATCCTACGGTTCCAGCCTTTAAAAAAGTGTGGAAAAAAGTTAAACATATCAGGGCAATAAAATAAAAGCTGTTTAGATTGTCCCCCTCTGTCTAAATCTGCTCTAGACTTGCTCTTGCACAGGGTTGTTGAACTCGGGCTGAAAGTCCATATTTTTGTGGCAAAAAACCTCCTAAATATCCTATCTTTTCCCCAGTGGTGATCAGAAAGGGAAATTTTGTGGCAAATACAGCGAATTATTACAACCTGGCTGCCACACTCAGCAGTTTGGGTCCAAATTGGGGGAACAAAGAAGCTCCAGGAGGAAAAGCCATGAGTGTTGCACATCTTTGTGTTCACCACGTGAAATCCTGCAGMTCCTTTGTGCATTCTTGCTCTGTGGTGACGTTTCCAATTCACTCCAAAGTTCTGATCCTCTGCCCCACAAATGCCTCCCATGTCCTTCCTTTCTTCCATGGGTCGTGTTCGTGGATTTTGGGATGGACCTGAGCTGGCTGTTGGATTCAGAGGCAGAAAACTGGATTTGCTCTGGAAATCCTTGCTGTGCTCCTCTTGCTTGTTGATTTTTTTTGCCAGGAACATTGCAGGTCATGCTGCCCTTGCTGGAAGAAAGCAGAAATTTCAGTGGAGTTTGTCAAATCCAGGGAAGTTGAGGGGGTGTACATACTGGGTTAGGTGGGAAACAATGGTAAACAGCACTTSCATGGGTTTTAAATTTTCATTTTCATTCCAGTCATCTCATGGAAACACCCAAAGCATCTCTTCTCATTCACTTCTCTGGGAATTTTTATTATTATTGGTGTCTGTATTCATGGGCAAAAATCTTTGATGCTCTTTCCTTGGGAAGCCACCACCTCCAYCATTTGAGATGTCCACTCTCAATCCTGGAAACCACATTTTTMTTGTGCCTTTCTCTTTTTARGAAACTGAAAACCCTGCWGAGCATCAAACYAAWGATTTGAGATGGCCCTTGGMRGGTTCCAAAGGGTGTGAGGTAGGAACACGTTGGATTTTCTAAGCATTTTCAATTTTCTAAGCCTGCTCCGTTTCAATGCCAGAGGTTAAAGTTTGTCAGCACCAAACTCCATGGGACCTTTGAAAAATATTACTATTCTGGTGCCCATCAGATTGTTTTAGGGCTTGAATGTGATTTCTGTGGGGACTCTGTCCCTCCTCTCCCACCCAGGAACCCGCTGACAGTTGTGCAGCTGCATCCAGTGCTATTTTTTTCTTTTTTTTTTTCCCCCAAAAAAGGAACACAAAGGAAATTACTGGAAAATCTTCACAGCGGATCTCCCTCCGCCCACAGAGTGGTGGGAATAAACATCACAACTTCAGATCTTGGTGAATGCAGATARATGGAGGCTGAGCTGATAAGTTAATGACACACCGAAACCAGATTGCRTTGGGGATGGAGGAATAAGTGGGCAGAGTCCTGGAATCCTGACAAATCCTGGAATGCTTTGACGTGGTGTCCCTGCTCTGCCAGGAGTCCTGTGTGATGGGACTGTGGCTCTCAGCATCCAGAGAAATCCWGATTTTTCAGCTTCTTCCCTCAGGAATGTCCAAAAGGCTTCAATTCTCCCAGAATGGTTTCTCCAGGGTGTGCCCTGCCCTGCCCATCCACTCTGCTGGGTCATTGCCATTGACTCTCCTCAGCTCACTCCTTCACTGCTGCTGTCCCAGAAAATCCCATGTTCACTCAGAAAATTGACTGAAGTGAGTGAAGAGAGTGGAAAGTTGGGGAAGAGCATCTTTCAGAAAATATTTCACTAATTATTCCTTCCCTGTCATTCTCCATGGTGCTCCAGGAGATTGATGTGTGCACACAAATCCTCTCTGGGSTATCTCAGAGGCCTTTTCCAAYYCAAACAATTCCATAATTTTATGATTSTATGCTTTTAACATGTTACAGCCAGCATGATATTAAAAATAAATCATCCAAACCTCTTGAAAATATTTTATTCCTGCATGGCAGAATTTGTGCTTCCTTTTGAAAATTATAAAAAAGATTTCATAGCAAAATTACAGGACACCTGACCCCAAGTCTGACCTGTGGAATGCTGCTTGATCCTTTTTGTAAACTTGCTGGAATTCCAGCTCTGTAAGGAAGAATCTCCTCAAAATTGTTCCTCCTACACTGCTGTTGACAAACCAGAGCTGCCAGACCCTTTTTAATGGAAATGGTTAGAAAAGTTATATTAAATTCCAACAATTTCCTGGAACAATCAGTCTGTGTTTGGTGAGGTCCCGAAAGTGGAGACCAGTGCAGTGGTTTTAATACCCACTTTTTTGGGGGGGATGTTTTGAGGTGACACCTCTTTGTTTTGCCTTTGTGAGACCCAAGTGATCCCATTCTGCACAGGATAATCACTGAGGTTGATTATTTGCCTGCTGCACCCTGGATTTGAGGCAGTCGTGGCTGTAAATACAAATTTTCTTCTATTTTGGGGTCCAGCTGTGCAGCTGGTGGTGTCATGAGCCCCCCAGCCCTTCTAGAAACAACCAAAATCTCCCACTGACTTCCCAAGACTCCACAGAGCTGGAGGCAGATCCTTTGGGGGTGGAAAATAAATCCAACAGCCACATGAACCAGCTGAGGATTCCCAGCATTGCTGCAARCCCTCCAGAAAGAATCTACAGGAAGAAAACCAATAAAAAATTGAATCCTCCTCCCCAAAACATTCCTCCAACTGCACCCATGACTTTATCTGTTTTCTTTCTGCACAGGCTCTTCTCCCTCCCRTTTTTTTTTCTTTACAAGCTCTTGCTGCCACAGCAAAGGCTCTGCAAGACGAAGCTGGGCTGAGACACGGAAATATTTCACATTTCACAGCATTTTGCTCAAAATCCTGGTATTGTGCAGTTTACTTGGGATTGCTGAACAYGACACAGAGCTGAGGAGAGCCTGGTGGATTCTTCCAACCTCCTGTCCCAGCCTGGAGTGGCGTGGGGGCACAAAGCCAGGTTTTTATTTCAGCCCCCTTCCCAAAGCAGTGCAGCTCTCTAGAACACCCAGCTGAYGGGCCATGGTTTGTTTTTCCCTTTCCAAAGGCAGCCGTGGAGGGGAGATGTCAATGCTGGGAGCAGGTTGGTGGGGAGGAAAACGGGAGGAAACTACTCAACCCTGATTTATCCCGAGAGCCAAGGCTTGATCCCGCCCGCTCAGGAGAGTTTGGCAGTTCACAGGATCAGGCCGCCGAGCAAATGGGGAATTCATCCAGAGATATCTAGGAAATACAGGCAATGAGCTGCCAACTCGGCTCCGAAAGCCAACAGTTCACTAATTTTAATCAACAGCTGGATATTTTTATAGGGAGTGAAGGGATGGAGGGGTATTATGACAGAACAAGGGAGGTGGGATTAGACTAATCTAGCCCGGGCCAAGTGGGCTYTTCCTGCTCAGCCATGTGCAGTGTCATGACTGTGTGATTTAGACTACTGCACACTCACCCACACTGATAAGGAGCACAATTATGGGGAATACACAGCTCTTTGTGCAGCCCTTGTCAGCTGGGGATYGTCTCCAGCTCCGAATTTGAGAGGTCCCCACGGCAGGGAAGGATCCTGGAGCTTGCACAGAGGTCACCTTTGCCCTGTCCCTTTCGGAACTTCAAAGGGACCTTTTTGGTGAGCRGTAAAGCTGGTGGGTGGCAGCGTCATCATTCTCTGCTCAGGGAAGGCTCCTCTCTGCTGTGGCCCCGTTGGGTCCCTCGAGGGCAGTTTCTCTGGTGATAATTGTCGTGTTTCCCTGTAATTTCTGGTTCTCTCCGTGTCCTTCCTCACCTTCCGCTGACTCATTCCCAGCCGAGCCTCGTGCCAGAGCGGCGCTGCCCAAATGTGACCCGGGGAAAAGGCRAAACAGGCAGGGCCACCTTCCTTAAACCCCATCAATCCATTGCTCCTCCTGGTAGGAAGCATGGGAAGAACTATTCCRAGCCAGATTTTTCCCTTTTGATTTTTTTTTCAATTTTTTTTTAATATATTTTAATTTTTTTTCTTTCGGAACAAGCTCACAATTGGCTCAGAGCAGCTTTTGTTGTTGTTTATTTGTGTAGCTTTTCATCTTAACGAGGATGTACGGAAACAATTACCACATGCTTCATTCACAAGATCAACTCAAGCTTTTCCTGTCTGTGCCACGATTGGACGTAGCYACTCAAATTTACTCAGCTTCACACAGATCATGCTTTTAGCTCATTTATTTTTAAAAAATATGCGTTGTACAGTAGAGATGATTTTTTTTCTCCTGCTAAATAAAGTTTGGGCTTTGCACCAGGTGGCTGGAAATGTCGCACAGTTTCTCCTTCTTGGCAGTGGGAAGTCCAAAGGCTTTAAGAAAATGCACATTTTTCAGGAGGGCAGAGAGAGGTCACGATGCACTGACTAATTCAAGATTTCCTCCGCTGGTTTCCATAACAAAGAATCATTTTTTTCTTTATTTAGCTGTGCTCACTGGTAGGTTTTCATTTGCATCAAAGCTTTGTTCTGCKCTCATTTGGGCTGCCTCCAGAGACCAAACAACATCACAGGCTGCTCCTGGCATGTCCTCCMAAGAAATGGGCCAAACTCCGAGCTGCAAGTTGGCTCCCACGTGTAAACTCATGCAGTAAAGATCCTGGAGCACTGCTCGGGGTGAGAGATGTTTGTAGCAGTCAAGAGAGATTTCCATGGAGCTTTAACAATAAAATTTGTGGATCCATGGAGTTTTGAAGCTAAAACCAGTTGGAGTTGGTGGGATTCGTGTGGATGGGGCAGCCACGCTCTTGTTAAGTTGATAACAACTCCTTCTCTAAAATCTTCCATCTTGTTTTTCAGAAACTGGTGGAAATTTTASCTCCTTGGGTGACATCCTTCCCTACACACATCCCTTACCCTGGCCCTATTTCATATTCCTATTATTCTCGKTGGAATTCCAATCCTAATAACTCAGGAAATGGGTCTTCACACTCACGTCCAAAAACCGTGGCTGGCTTTCCTGCGTGAAATCCTGGCACGGCCGYGCTGTGGAAATGATGGGGAATTTGGCAGGCGTTGGCTTTCCAGAGGCTGTTTGCCCTTTTCCTGTCCCTGCCGAGAGCTGCCCCAGCACAGCAGGGYGATAAGGAGTTGAAAAATTGTGTTTTGCATGGGAGATCTGCTAGGATTTGACAGCTGACTTCCCTGGAGATGCTGGTTTGGGCTGGGTGTGCTCCAGCCGGGGTTACGGGAGTTTGGATGGGATTTTCCAAGAGATTTGGGACTCAGGCATGGGGTTCAAGAGTGAGGAGATGTCCCTTGGTGCCTTTCAATAGTAAATGAGGTGACCTGGCTGGTGTGTGAAGGGTGTCAGAAAAAGGAGTTGCATTAGAAGAAGATAACAAGGGAGGAAAATTGGTTTAAAAAAGAAATTTGAAAGTGGGGGTTTCGGAGGAGATGAGATATTGGGTGAGAGCAGCCAATATTAAAAATAGAAACCAAACTAACATGAAAAATCCAGAACTGGAATGAAGTTTTTGCTCCAAGGGCTCAGTGGGTTTTGCTGGAGAGTTTTTCAGTGCAGAATACATCAGTGAACCCCGTGGTGGGGACAGAGCCACGTCCTCTCTCCTACTCCAGGCTGTGACCACCAGGTTATTCTCTGCTCAGTGGGACTCCCATTAAATCCTTCCCAGGCCTCTGCTGATCCATCCTACAATTTTTTGGGTTCCAACCACCCACACTGTCACTTCTCCCTGGCACCTGGGATTCTATTCCCAAACTGGTGCTCTCGGGTGACTCCTGAGCATTCGCTGGAGATGCCAAATCCCATTTCCAACTTGGAGATCTCCATTCTGCCTTCATCCCAGCAAACCCACGGCCGAGGAGCTGCTCCCTGCCCCAAACCCTGTCCTTGATTAGTGCTCCCTGGCTGCATTTGGATTTATCTGATGCAYGGGGACATCTGTTTATCATACGTTGCACTTCTGCCCAGCAACTTTTTGCCTCATCCCAGGGCCCGATTAAAGATTCCGATTAATGGAACTCGCTGGAAGGTCCTGCAAGGCAGCTCTTAAATCAATGTCATGTGAACTCTGCTGGGTTAATCCTGCACATCTGAATTCAGCTAAAACCCAACACTGCGAGGTCAGCCTGTACAAATTGATGGATTTTTATTCCTTTAACCTCAGAAGTGTTGCCGAGAGGGGAAGAGCAGCAAGAGTTGCTTCTTCCAATTGCTTCTTTTTCCTGCTCGAGAAAAGACAGATATTTTCCCTTTTCATATGTGCACATATATAATATGTTCACATCTATACATCATATATATATATTTTTTTTAAATGAGAGGTATTTAAATCAGCAAAACACTACTGCTCCTTTTYGTGTTTATCTCATTGTTCATTTTTCTTGTGCATTGATTTGATAAGGGAGTAAAGGATTTTGGCATTATAAATCAGGAAGTTAATGAGGAATATCCCTCCAGCCTTTTGAATTTATTTAGCTCTTAAAAAAAAAAAAATCTTGAAAGACATCCCATAGCATTTTGTGGCTCATGAATGTTGCAAGAGTAAATTAGCATGAACTTGCAGAAAAAATGCTGTGCAATTTATGGATTTTCCTTGTCTTGGMGGGGAAGATTTTTGACTCAGGAGTAACAATCTCTTATCAAAGCTCTTTATGCCTTTGCTTAGTGCCTTTGCACTATCATCAATACTTCTAAACAAAGGATAAGGGAGCTAATTCCTCGTGGATAACTTTCTGCAGGGAAATGCAGCCTGTGCAACAGCTTGTGGCAGAAGAGCAGCTTTATCAGCTTTAAACTAAGGAGTGCATTTTATTTGTGGAATTCAGCACTGCAGRCATTCCTGGTTCTTTGTTGGAGGATATTTTGTGTTTCCCATATCCCATTACTTGGTTTTGTTCAAGCAGAAATGTTGGATGATTGCAAAGGCCTGCTGGAGGCACTTTGGTTCTTGGCTTGGTGTCCTGTGGTTTTCTTTTCTCTCCTTAAACCTGAGAACTTCCCCGGAATAATAACAATTACATTAATTTATACTAACTGGATCATTTTCCCTGGGCTTCAT
>NW_026623742.1:176716-182317 GCF_030028575.1 Malurus melanocephalus | reverse complement strand
CCTCTTCCTCTTCCTCTTCCTCTTCCTCTTCCTCTTCCTCTTCCTCTTCCTCTTCCTCTTCCTCTTCCTCTTCCTCTTCCTCTTCCTCTTCCTCTCTTCCTCTTCCTCTTCCTCTCTTCCTCTTCCTCTTCCTCTCTTCCCTAGCCAAGAGTGACCATAAAAATTATTTTACAACTTAAAAACCCAAACTCCTCCAAACCTTGGGTATTTTAAAATTAAATTAAAGAGCAAAGCAAGGTTGAAACACGGAGTAATCTCCCAACACATCTGGGATGTTTCCCTGAGGCCTCAGTTCCAGGGAGGTCGGTTCTGAGTGTACAAAAGTTATTCCTTGTTTTTTAGGAATAAAAGAAGATGCTGGCCCATGGGTCTGCCTGTGGTAAATGGGAACATTGTCAGGAATTAAACAGATGTAAAAGGAAATTTTTTCCTTTCTGGGATTCAGGGCAGGTGGACGCACATCCTCTTTTTGGGGATGCTTCTTCCAACCCACAGCAACTTCTGCATCCCATGGGGATCCCCGTTCTTGGCTCGAAGAGGCGATGCCTGGACAAAGCCACCGAGTCTGTGCCACCAAACCAGACCCCTCTGTCCATCCCTGACATTTCCCAAGCATCTCCACCAATGGATCAGGAATAAAACAAGCCATTCCTCTCCTCCCTCCAGAGAGGAGCTGCTCCTTTTCTCCTCCACGTTTCTCATGGAGAAACGAGCCGCTTGCTGGAGATGGCTCCGTGCCATCCTTGACCAAGGCTGTGCTTGAACCGGGTGACCCAGAAGTGAAAGGCTCGGTGTCACACTGCCAGCTCCCCCAACCATCTGTCCTCCTTCAAGGAGCTTCCTTCCAAATTCCCTGCACACTTCATAAACATCCCGGCCCTCCTCACCCCTCCAGCTGCCCTCTGCCTCCAGAAGAAACAGCAGTTCCAAGGAAATACCACTCATATTTTTTTTTTAATTTTTTTTTTCCAGGCATGCTGAAGCTGACATCTGCGATCTGGCAAAGYGAAAGCCTTTTTCATCCATCCTGCCTTTTAAACCTGATGCTTTAAACCAACCATCCTGAGGATGGTGAGGCCAGGGATGAACCGGTGGAGATGATGCRGTGCACGGTAGCAAAACTGTCTTTGAAGACCAACAATAAAGCAAACTTCCATTTCCTTCCCATAACATGGTCATGTCACAACCCCGAGAGCTCCACCTTCCCTTTCAAGAGGCTCGAAAGTAGGACTTTAGACAAAGAAAAATAGTCTCAGGTGGGTTCGTCATGGATCATTTTGACTATAATTTAAACATTTAAATGTCAATGCTTAGTCATAGACAAGACATGATTCTTATCTAKCTCCGTGTGGCTTCCAGCAGAAAAAAAATTTGAACCCGTGCCATTTCCTGTTGGAGAGAGCTTAAACACAGGGGTGACAAGGGCACATCTATTTTGGAGCCCTATTTTAAAAGCCTCCGAGATATCACAGAAATCAACTGGCACAAACAGAGGACTCGGAGTTTCTTTCATGGCGGTGGCAAATTCCGTCTATCAATGAAACACATACTTAGCGAAGCGGAAGTGAGCACCAGCAATACTTCAATCAGCCCTGGCAGATGTGTACATTATTYCGTTTGATCTCTTAGGATGCTGGATTTAGATGATATAATACATTCTGGTTATCTTCCTAGAAGTTGGAGGGACGTAAGGAGATATCCACTTTCACAAGATAAAATTAGCACCTCTTTATTTTCCACATAAACATTCATTCTTTTTATTTTTTTTGCCCCTTTTCTTTTCGCAGGAAAACGCTGATTAGAGTTACAAAGCATACCAATGGGTATGAGTTTATTCATATTCAACCCAAATCCTATTTATAATATCAAGGAAATAACATTGGTATTACACAGGGCAACTTGGACAGCCGAGATGGAGGAACAGCGAGCTCTGCTCAAGGCAGGTCCCTTCAAAACCTCTGAAAGTCATTGTTTTCCAAAGTCATGGTGGGAAAGCAAAGATTTGGCTTAAAACTGGACAATTCCACAAGAAAAATGGTCAGCCCATACTGATTCTGTTATTTTTGGCTGTTTTTCGACAACACCACGAGCTTCAGGTACAAAATATGGGCTTGAATTTCAGAAAACGCGTTTGCTGCTGTACCTTGTGATCTCAACTCCTGCCTACCACAAACGCTGACAAATATTACCCAGATTTTCTTATTAAACTCTTCCTTATGGATAAATTTAATGCTTTCAAGCAGCCCAGTGAAAAGTTATTTTTGTTGAGCCGCAGTGTGGACCCCTTGGGCACGGGAAACGCGCTCCTGGGTAGATCTGTGTGAATAACAGATTGTTTGGTTCTCTTGCTGCTCCAAACAATCGGGGGAGAAAAATGGTTTCCGTTGGATTGAGCCTTTTGTACGGCATGGAAGGCCTTAACGGACCTTTGAACTTTTTTTAAAATAAAGGAATCCATGGCATTATCTGCAATGCTTCCATGAATGTCAAAAAGAAGGTGGTGACCTTCAAAAGGCTTTTGATGGGGAGAACAATTCAGAGAAATCAAAACAACTTTTTCCAAACGTTTTGGTCAATTTGAGTCTCCGCGTTGGAATTTGGRAGGAAAAGCATGGCTGAGGTAATTTTGGTGTTGTGTTTATGAAAATTYGGATCAAGGACTTGCTRGGGTGGGGTTCATGTTARTGAYTGAYKGATTGATGTCCAGATTTATGAACAYAGTYATGGAATTATGGGAYTGTTAYGGCTGGAAAAGACCTCCAAGATCATCCAGTCCAACACTCGCATCTTGCTTGGGAACGTGACCCTAATATTGCTTTTAAACACTCATAGATTGGTTGAGATGAGCTCTGAGGTCCCATTTCATTCCCTCCTTGTGAAGGGTCTCCTCAGCAACACTGGCTCCGAGACCTGATTTCAATTATTGGCAGAAAACTTCAATAAAACACACCAAGAAATTAATCACAGAGTCTGCAGCAACATTTCCCTCAGCAAATCCCCTTCCCATTCCCTCGGCAGATACCAACTGAACCCCCAGGAGATATGATCTGCTGAAATACGATGTGAGGCCTTATCAGGATATGGATTTGTGCTGCTCTCTGACGTGAAGCTTTCCAGTTTAATACACGATGACAGAACGAGATCCTTTTACAGGGAGAAAGCCGAGATCRTTTTCAGGAGACCGAGTTTAGCAACTTCTCGAATGTCTGGAGTTGTCTGTGCCGTTAATTGGCCCCGTGGCTGCAGTTTGTGTGGGCTGCCCATTAGAATGTCAATAAATCCAGGCACTGGGGGTGAAATCTGATGCACAACTGGGCTGAGGGGTTTGTTCTGATAGTTTGGCTGTGTGTGCTGGCCATGGGGTTGGGGTGGACGACTTGGAGTAACCTCATGCACAGTAAAAGCAAGGATTTCTGGAGAAAAACCTGAGCAGCRGCTCTTTCAATGGGATATCACCAAAAAGTGGTCATTTAATGGTGTTGGTGTTCCCATGGAGAAAAGRCAGCTGGAGAAAGTGATTTTTACACACACACCTCCATGATCTTGAGTCATTGAGGGGTTTCCCTGTGGGACACAGGAGCTGATTTTCCTGCTGGCATGAAATTTCAGTGAAAAGAGCCCATTTTGTGGTCTCAGCATGCGAAGATCCTGGGAGAGAGGGAGAAGAGAAAGAATAAATCCGATGGGGAGAAAATGCTGTGTCAGTGAGGGGGGGATGCCCTGCTGAGAGCAGAAGGGTTGGGCCACATCTCACCCATCATTGATATTTCACCTTCAAATCCAACCAGCAAAAGATTGTGAAAACCAAAAAACTGCCAAAATCAGAAACAAAACGAGCAGCAAAACCAGCCCTAAATTTTGCCTCATCCCTAAAAAAATTAACTCACTCAAAACTCCCCCTCTGGAAATGTCAATCGAGACCAGAAATCCTGAGCACTGGAAGAAACTGGGAGGTGGCAGAGGGTGATGTCAAGCACAGGGACACCTCTTCATTCCACCACTGGATAATTATTAGGGAGAGCCTACCACGTGCTTCTCTTTCCTCACACCAGCAGCAAGAATTTGTCTTAGTTGATGCAAATTTTTGCATTTTCATCTAAAAATTGCTTTTTCTGAAGGAGGACGAGCCATGGAGGAGACTGGAGGGATGCTTCAGTCACCTTAAAAAATAATTACAAAATGCATGAAACAAGAAGAGACTAAAACATCTTCAAGTCAAAMTCTTGTAAAATCCACAGATTTATTCCCCCAGCATTCAAAGCAAAAAAAAAGAGAAATTCAGTGCCCATATGTGAGTGTTTTCTCTAAGTTTTCAGCCTTTGCACCCCCTCGAGGGCTCGGATTGCCCGGGGATGGCTGAGCCCTCCCAGCCCGGAGCCACCGCCGGCACAATTAACTGCAGAAGCCCAATTTGGGGGTTTCCTCATTAACCTGTCATGTCAAATGCTGCATGATAAGACGGTGAAAACTGGGGGGAGGAGTGGCSGTGGAGGGGTAAAAGTTCATTTTGCCGAGCAAACAAACAGCGAGTCACTTGATTTTACTAATTATCCTCCCCTGCGGCTCTYGCTGCCATCATTTTTCCCCCCCATCAGCGTAAGAAGTGACAAGATAAGATAGGAGCTGGTATTTTCTAAACTATCCCGGCTGAGGGCACGGACAGATAATATGAGGATTCATTTAAAAGAGCCCACGGAAGATTAATTGATTTTCTTAATGTCATGGCTCATTAGAAAAATAACCGCTGGGATTGTTGGGGATGGGGTGCCCCTCTCCAGGCTGCGCCCTAGGAACGGCTTTTGGGGTGAAGTTGGGTGATTTAAGGGCAAATTTTTTATAATAATGTGAAATTATAAATGTGTGGCTATAAATCCTGGGTCTGATTTGCAGCTCGAGGACAGCAGTTGGTGAGTAAGAGTTGGCTCACACATTTTATGGATTTCAATGATATATTAAATCATGAGCTAACACCTGTGCACCTCTCAGACCTGCGATTTCCCAAAATTATTGGCTGGGCACAGGGTTGAGTTGGCAAAAAATCCTTGAATTTTTTGCGTGCTGATTTTCTGGATCATATTTAACCTGTGTTCCCTCTTTTTGAGGTCAAACAGAATTTTCTTCCATGCAAACCTCTCAAATCTTGCGACTGATATCCAGTAGGAAATCAGCATCTCAAAGACAGGGAAAAAAAGAAAAATTTGATAATTCTGTGGCTTGCCAAAGACCTTACATTAAATCAGCAAATAAACATGAAATATGCGCTGCTTTCAAAAGATAACTGCTTTAAAAAGATAAATGCTTTAAAAAGATAACTGCTTTTTTTTTTTTTTTTTTCACAATTTAATAACTAAATGGATCTTTGAGCATGTGTTACCTTTTTTTTTACAAGCTTTGAGAGCTTCCATTCTCACTGGGGGAAAGGAAAACGCGGCTCCAAGCCACCAGTTGACAAGGGGACCATTAAAGACRGAAAAAATCAGAACTCCCAATATCAAATTTGAACCCTGGGCCAGCGAAACGTGTTGTGCCAGAACAGATCTATAAAGCACATTTCAGCAACAACTTACAGCTGCTGCTGTGTATTTATAGCTTTAGGACAAA
>NW_026623742.1:161927-176136 GCF_030028575.1 Malurus melanocephalus | reverse complement strand
TACAATTTGCATTTGTTAATAATAATAATAATAAAAAAAAATCCTGCCTTAATAATAAAAAAAAATCCTGCCTGAGGTCATCCACCTAGTTTTGATTTTTTTTTTATTTTTTTTTTTAACAGGAAACGGGTTTCAGATGTTTGGACGTTCAAAAGTAAGGCTGCTAATCTGCCTCCCAATTTACCACTCATTGACAGCTGTCAAAACTTTTCTCTTTCCATCGCTGCCTTTAGGGCCGAGGATTTGCTTAATATTTTTATTTTTTACATCGTGGATTCCCTCACCTCAGGTTTTGCTTCTGATTTCCGAGGAAAACTGCCTTGGGAAGGAAAATCCTCGCTCATGGGCTGGTTGGGATGAGTTCTCCAAGGAGGGAAGGGTTGAAGGAAGGATTTTGGGGCTGGGGCGAGCACAGAAAATGAAACTTTTCACTCGCCAGTGCCTTGGGATAAACGGGGAGATGAATCCACATTTCCAGGTTTCCTTAGATAAAATAATCTGATTTCCTAGATTCTTTTCCGCTGGCAGCACCAAGCACGTGCAATTCAAATAATCACTGGTTTTATTTCCTTCATTTCACCTCCAGGGGAAAGGCTGATAATATTCCAGTATTTCCTAGGAATACCTCTCTGGGCACTGCAGATGATGCCTCAGACCCTGGAAAGGAGGGCTCTGCCTTATCCACGATTTCTGCCTGGATTTGGCTCTGCAGCAGCCACGATGTTGTTTTTCCCAACATTTATTCCCATTTCTCACACGGCTGTTATCCCAATTTCTGCTGTGCACGTTATTCCCATTTCTCACCTCAAATATGCACKGGACTTCTGTGTCTTTTACAGAGCCCAAACCCAGTTCATGACAACAAAATAAAATCAGTGGAGTGTTTACTTAACAAAATAATAAAATTAACAGCTAGATTATTTCACTTAATTATTTTCTTTTGTGGATAAATCCTGTGGACTCCCATGCAGAATTATCTGGAAAAAATATTGAAGGATCACATGAATATTTTATTAAAACCTATTATTTTGGGAATATCGTTGCATTACGTATTTATAATTTTAACAATGTTTTACTGGGATATGGGTGACAGAGAAGCAGTGGAGATCTGAGTGCTAAAGGAGAAGGTTTTGCTATTCCTGCAAAGGCAAACTGAGCCCYGGAAAATATTTTTCCTTCTGAATTAAAACAACAACTTTCCGAGTTACTTTGTACCCCCTAATTAATGACAGTTTTTCTTTCTAAGCCTTCCAGAAACAAAACCCGGCTTCTGACCTGGAATGAGAGAGCAGCGCTAATCCARCGTTAAAAATCRATGCTAAACTTACACAGAATKAAAAATAAATTTAAAGGAATTGTTTTTCTTTTTAGCATTTTGACAACTACAGAAAAGTTCTTGTTGCCCTGGTTCCATTATAAGCTTTGCACTGAAAATACAGCTGGATGTTATAAGATATTTTCTGATGGCATGAATAACATTTTTTTTTTGCGTGATGATAATTTGACTTCTTCAGAAAAAGGTGAAAAGCAAAATTATAAAACATGTTTAAACACCTCCCCCCCAGTTTTACGTTAAAAATTGACTGCTTTCATAAAGAAAAGTGCACCATAAGCACAAGACTGACACCCAGTCTCTGAGAAAAAAAAAAMCACCTCATTTAATCTAAAATATGGATTTTGGGAATTTTATTAATTCTGTCAATAAATTACCTGTTTTTTCTAAAAATCCAAAAATTGGATTTTTTTCCTGGGAATTCCAGATAAAAATTATCTCTCCCTGATTCCTGACACATCCCCTGTAACGAACAGGGGGAGTTTGCTGACGACCCCAAATATATTGGAAAAACGTGTAAACCCAAGGCAGGGATATTTTCCAAAAGAAACACCTGGAAGGTGTAAATCAGGATTATTGTAAACACGTCAGCTGGGAACATACGACAGGCACAGGGCTTTGGAAATCCRAAGGGAGAAATCAGGGATGAACCTCGGGCTAAGAAACAGCTCTTGGATGAAAAGGGGAGATCCTCTGCCCCTGGAGAAAAAGATAAATTTGGGATTCTTGGAGAAATCCAGGCCGTCATTCCCAATAATGGGATTTTTGAAAAAAAATTGCTGCCCAAAGAAATTGYCAAAATCAAGCTTGTGTGGCTTTGTGATTTGTGTAAATCAGCAGYAAAACTGATAACATGAWTCATTTATTGATTTTCTTAAAAATRCTTTTATTTCTCCAAATCAAACTGCATAATTGTTGATAAAACATAAAGGTTTTTTTTTGCACCAGCATGATATTTAATGTCTGCATTGTATTTTACCTCTGCATGATATTTTACATCTACGTTACTTCTATCTCTACATTGTATTTTACATCCACATTGCATTTTCTACCTACTTTATATTTTATATCCATGTATATTCCCTATCTTTATTTTATTTTTTATTCACATTATATTCTACATCCACATTTTACATCTAAGTTGATTTTTCAATCTACGTTGTCTTTTCTATCTACATCAYATTTTACATCTATGTTACATTTCACATCTACATTATGTTTTACATTATATTTCACATCTACCTTGTATTTTATACTTATATTTTATTTGTCATCTATGTTATATTTTACATTTCCATGAGCAAAAGCTCCCAGCAAAGCCAAAGGGATGGAGGAAGAAATTTGGGGAGGGAGCAGATTGCTGAAAAACCAGGATTGCAAGAGACACCCCCTAAAAATCCCTAAAATCAGGATTTTCCCTCATGGACTGAAAGAAGCCCTATTAAAATCCTATCTTCTGGAAAGCGTCAGAGAGGCAGGAGGTTGGTAAACATTATAAAAACAACCCCTCATAAAATTTTTATTGCTTTACATTTCTGTACATTTTACGGCCGGCGCGGGGKAAAGAAGCGACAGCGATTTCTCCGCCTCGAGACCAGGCAGGAACTTCTTTTCCCCCTCGCTTTGTGCTCATCCAAATAAATAAAAAACCTTCAAGCCTGTTCRTTTCTCAGGCGTTTGAGGGAATAATTCCACGCTCAGAAGGAGCCAAGGAAAAKCTGAAGGCTAAATGAACCTCACGACGTTAATCTGGCTGTTATAAACAAGCGTTGTCCTTTTTGGACACTACGATATTTTTGCAGCGTGTTTTATTTCATATCCTCGTGTTTTCTGATCTCAGAAAAAAGCAGGGAAAATGCTGTTAGAATTATTAACCCTTGGTATAATTAACTCTYGGTAGAATTATGAAGCCAGGGGTTTAAAATTGCTCCCCAAAATCCAGCATAGACGTTTGCTTCCTGAGGAAGTATTTTTAGCTTCTGAATGAATCAAGTCACRGACAAAAAAAAAGGTAATTGTGCTTGCAAGTCAGTATTTAAATATTTACATTTGAAATATATTTGCTGCCAGCTTCTGTTAGCGAGAAGAAAAGTAATTTGGGAAATTACAGCCCTTCCTATTTCCCACATTTTTTAGGATAATAAATGCGGGGCTGARTTTAGCATGCCCCGGAGCTCGGCTGGCCGAGGTCGAAGGCAAGGAGGGAGCTCAGAGTAATTCATGGCATATAAAGATGCTGCTGGGGAGGGAGATCTGCAGAGTTTGGGAGGAATTGGGGTTGAGGATGAGTATCCTTCGGGCTTGGAGTGTGTGGGACCGGGTGGTGGCCACCGGCCGAGCCCATTTCTCATGCGCTGACCCCGAGATCCGACAGATCTGCTCATCCTCACAAACTGCCAGGCTCAGGGCCTGACTCATGTTCCCCAAAGCCTGCAGAGGGGCAGCACRTGGGGATGATGTTTGGGGTCACGGATGTGATGTTTTTTCCCTGCGTTGCAGCCTACGCTCCGTGTGAAACCACGCTGGAAAATCCAGGATGTGCCGAGGCGTCGGAGGGATGAGTAAGGATGGGGGTGTCATGAAGCCAAAGGGAGATGATTCCTGTGGATCCCAGACCCCAGAACCTTCTGCAGGTATTACAGGTGGCCACCCCACTGTTTCCTTGCATAAATCCTCATTTAATTTTATTATTGCTGTTGGTTTTCTCTTGGCTTCCTTGGCRTCCATATGGACAGAGGAAAATTTCTGCCTTCCAATCAGAATGAGGAAGCAGCTCATTGTGCTCACATGAGATTGGAAACCGAAGAGGWGTTTTGAGTCCATCCCAGTGAGGACCTTCACATTTTTCTGCTGTTAAGAAGCCACCAAAATCTCTTTCAAAATGGCATTCAGGTGTCTGGGTCATAGCCCACCATAAGCTCAACACAGGCCAAACTGTTTCAGCCTAAATTCTCAGGATCCCAGGATGATTTAGGTTGGAAAATGCCTCCAAGACCATCGAGTCCACCTTGTGCCCAATGCCCAGAGCACTCAGTGCCACATTCAGGAATTCCTTGGGCACCTCCAGGGATGGGCACTCCAACCCTCCCTGGGCAGTTCCAATCCCTGAGCACCCTTCCCATGCAGAAATTCCTCCTGGTGTCCCCCCTGTCCCTCCCCAGCCCAGCCTGAGGCCGTTCCCTCTCCTCCTGTCCCTGTTCCCTGGAGCAGAGCCCGACCCCCCCGGCTGTCCCCTCCTGTCAGGAGGTTGTGCAGAGCCACAAGGTCCCCCCTGATCCCCCTTTGCTCCAGGCTGAGCCCCTTTCCCAGCTCCCTCAGCCTCTCCTGGTACTCCAGACCCTTCCCATCTCCCTCAGCTTATGGGATGGACTCTTGGTTCATCCCCTCTCCATCCCAAGCTCAGACCCTCTTGCCTTGGGATGCCTCACCGAGTTCCCGTAGCCGAAATTCACGGTGACCAAACAACCCCGATGACACACTTTGTGGTCACATCTGCTCKCTCACCTTCCTCGGATGACGAAAGGGAAAAACCCAAGAACCCTCGGCGATGACGCTCGGCCCTTGTTGATTTATTTGGGTTTGGGTAAATCCGTTCTTCTGCAAACGCTCTCCGGGGCAAGTTGTCCCTTCTGCAACTTGTGCAAATAAAATGAGGATGCAAACATGACTGGAASTGTGTGGTTCTTCCTGACATCAAATTTCCTCCTATAACTCAGTTTTAATTTTTGTTTAATAGATGCTGTTGTGGTTTTTTTACCCTGAGGCTTTTAATGCCACTACGGGAAGAGCAGAGATCTCAACCACCAGCTTTGCACCCTTTTTTGGTTCCCGAATTTATATTATTATTAGTTCCTGAATTTATATTATTATTAGTTCCCAAATTTTTCTAATTATTAGTTCCCAAATTTATATTATTAGTTCCTAAATTTGTATTATTATTAGTTCCTGAATTTATAATATTATTTGTCCCCAAATTATATTGTTGTCAGTTCCTAAATTTATATTGTTATCTGTTCCCAAGTTTATATTGTTATCAGTTCCCAAATTTATATTGTTATCAGCTCCCAATTTAAAGAGGTTTTTGGCCAARCTTGGCCCTGTTAAAATCAGTGGCCACTCTCCCCCCTCCTTCAGCAAGGCTGGGATTTCACTCTCCCTGCTTTGCCTTCCCCTGGGTGCTCCCAGCGTGAAAAGYTTTGGTTGGGGATTGACCAAAGCCAGAAAATCAGCCTGGCTCTGGAAATACTATTGTTTACTTTAAAGCACATTTTGTTTCCATTTGGCTATAAATATGGATGAAGTGAAAATCTGCTGTTGTGGAGGGCCCGTCACTTCAGCAGCAGTTCCAGCAGCATTTCTCACATTGTCTCTCCAGCCCATGGAAAATCATCCTGGGATCGTGGCACAACCCTGGGAGGCATCAGCACATCCTTTGAGTTCCTCTGAAAATAAGCTGAAAGTTACTCTGTTTTGAAAAAAAATTACTGAAAGTTTCTCTTAGAAGAAAAAAAAAAAAAAAAGAATAAAATCTCACATTTTCTTCAGAGCAAGTTGAGTTTTTATGTCCCACAGAGAGGAAAAACAGAATCAAAAATTCAGAAAGATGACACAAATTTATGTTTTTGGCAAATTTATTTAATTACAGCGCAGGTTCGCATGAGGTGTGCCAAGATATTGGATCTGGGGTCAAAAGTTGGAGTGGATGATTTCACTTTAATTCATATTTAAATGAGAGAACACAGAAGATGAGTAGGGAAATCAGACTGGGGGGAAAGCAAAAGAGGAAAATAAAAGTGAACTGCTTGCACTCAGCTTCCTGGAGGGGTTTTGTAACACCTTAAGCTCTTGTTTATTCAAATGAAAATGCACCTGATCCTTGGATGAGCAGAACAAGCCAAGTCCTGCCCTCCCAGCAGGGCCCTGATTTGGGTTCGTGTCCAGGAAGGGTTGGGAGAATCCTTGGAGAATCCTGGCAGGGGAAATGGGTGACTTTAATTCACTTTTCCACCTCCCCAGCCCCTCATTGCAGCCTCTGCTCTTCAGTCCTGTCAGAACATTGAGGAAAGAGGTGATTTTTCCATCTTCATCTCCTGATCTTTGCCAGCACATTATTTTGGGAGGGGAAACACCTTTCCAGGCAAATCCTGCCCAAGATCTGGAATTGATGCCCTCAACCTGCCCCAGGCTGGAGATTTTTCTTTAAATTTTACAGGAAAACTTCAGTTTTATGGTGTAAATTCCAAGCCTGTAAAAAACAGGGAAAATGCGAGGAGATTTGATCCTTTTCCATGCCTTTTCTCCTCACTGCAGATACAGGAGCACCGTGCTGGAAGGCACAAGCTCGAGGCTCTGCTGACATCTCCACGAAAAGTTGCTGTTTACAGATCTGTCAGAGATTCAGCTTTGATGATGTAACATTGGCAAATGTCACATGGACCTTCCCTGACACTGTTTTTCTAACAAATGGCTCCTTTTCTGCGCCGTGACTTGGAAAAATAAAAAAAAAAAAAAGGAGTTTGAGATTATTCTGAACCTTAAAGCCTTTGGGGTTTTGTTCAACATCTACCAGATCCTGTTTGATAAAATATCTGACCTCCCACTTCAACCTCATCTCCTGGATTTGCTATCCCAGCGCTGCTGCTTACAGGAAAAATTCCCTTTTATGAAATATTGTGCAATGCTGATTAAAATTGGAGTTAGGCTGGAACTCCCTGCTGTATTTCTAGGATGGCTGAGGGTCTCAGGATGAGAAGGGATTTTTGAGAAGATCTCAGGTATCACAAATTGTGGTTCAACAAGAAGAAAARTATCTTATAAAGGAGGGAAAGAGGAAAGAATTCATGCCTGGAGCTGGAAAATGGGGTGAATTTAGGACAAATGGAGTACAGAAGGAGCCAGGAGAGTGGGAAGGGAGAAAACCCCAAACATTGTGAGCAGGAGGTTTTCTCTTAGGGTTTAACATCTCTTTTTTTTAGATAAGGAGTCAGGGAAATGGGGAAGACACTCTGGATTCCCAGGAAGTGTCTCCAGACCACAAAATACCTCCTGCAGTCGCCCATCTGGGATCAATATTCCCTCTGTGTTTGAGGAGATGCCACAACCCCAATGCTCCCAGCAGTGCCTGCGGAAGGCAGGGGATCACTTTCTAAATTTCTAAAATTTACCAGGGACAGGTAAATTTTAGCACCTTTGCCACCCCTTTACTGGGACCAACTCTGCCACCTCACCCTGCTGGAAAATCAGCCCAGGGCTTGGGGAGAGAGAGAGGAAAATCCTGGAAGGAAAGGGGTGCATAAATYATGAAAGATTTGTGTGTTTGATTAAAAGAGGGATGAGTGTCCTGCAGAATTTTACGAGGTTGTCTGACAGAGCTCAGCAAAGGTTGGTGGTGGAGGAAAACTCTCCCCAAGGGCAGCAGTTGTGTGGGTTGCCCACAAAACGTAGTCTGAGGCCGAGAGAAATTCTTTGGTTTTGACCATCTCAAGCTGTAAATGAGCTGTCAACTTCCAAAAATGCATTAATTTAGACCACAAAAATGTGCCCTGAGCAATCGAGGAAGAGCAGGAGAGCACCTCAGATGGAGCACACCAAAGCAGCTGGGTCTGGAAAATGGGATGACGTTGCTCCAGCAGCAACCAAAGTTCTTCTTTTGGGGAGGAATGGGTAAATTTGGGGGCCAGGTGGAGATTGTGAGGTCTCCAATTTTAATYTGAGTTGTCAGAGAGGCTCAGGCTTGGTTCATGAGGAAAAGGCTCAGATTTCTCTGTGGAGAACAATTCAAGAGATTGTTCATCCTTTTTTTTTCTTGGATATGGGGGAAAAACATAATCTTCTTAAAAATTTCTGGGTTTTTGCCCGATCTGGCCACCACCAGTGAACTTGGCACAAAGCAGAGAGGTGTTCCCTGCATCCAACCTCTCCCTCCTCACCTGTGTGATGGAAAATCACATCAAACTCCCCCTGTGATTCCTCTCCCAAGCAAGAAAGGCTCCCTGGACATTGTCCAGAGCTGAACTCACTTGGCTCTGACATAAAAAACAACCAGTCTGGGCTCCAATTTTATTTACCATTCAAGCTTGCTCTCCTTTAAAAGCACATTACACTGGATTTCTGGCCAGTTATCCATTATTTTTTTCTCTTTTTAAATCGTCATTATTTTCTCCAGCTCATCAGTTCTGGCAAACAGGAAATCCATTTTTCATGGAAAAGCAATAGTGAGATGCAAACACGTCCCTGTCGCTGCTCTGGCTGCATGTGGGGTGGAAAAAGACTCATTGAGACTTGTTCATAATTAGTGCCTTGCCCTGTGATGGTCTTGATGACAAAACAGTGCCCTTGAAAGGGTTTTTGCTGATGTGGATTTTGGTGATTTAAGTAAGATGGGATAAATGGAGATGGAAAATTGTAGGGTCGGGTTTATGAGTGGTCTCTGAAAATACAAGCTATCATAATTTCAYCACTTAAAAATTGTAAAAATCCACCTTTTCCAGGATTGAAGTGTCCGAGATCCAAGAGAGGAAGAGCATTTGCTGCTGGGAAGTGATGCGCAGAGCTTTGCTCCCCTGTATGACCATCGGCTCATTCCTTTGGCATGGCAGAGGTGGCTCCAGGAGCATCACACTTTCAAATGTGCTTCAAATATCCAAAAGTTGAGTATTTTCTTTCCTTCCTCTGCTGCGTCCCAAGCTATCCAAGAAAAGAAAAAAAGAAACAAATCCTGGATAAATAAACGTGTCGCAAATGCAGTTTGGCTGCATTGGTGGAGTGCAGCAGAGGGTGGGTGGAGATCTGAGGAATGAAGGGAATCCATTGGGATGGGGAATGTTGAAGAATCAGAATCCATTGGGATGGACAATGTTGAAGGAAGGGAACCCATTGGGATGGGGAATGTTCAAATCCAGGCTGGGACCCAACCCCAACCAGCCCAGAGCACTGAGTGCCACATCCAGGAGTTCCCTGAACACTTCCAGAGATGGGGACACCACCACCTCCCTGGGAAGCCCATTCCAGTGTTTAAAAATCTTTTCCAAGAAGAAATTCTTCCTGAATCCATCAGAGAATTTCCCTTGGGTGTTGCTACCCATCCCAAARTGGTGTTTGTGGGGAAAGGAAAATGGGGACAATGAGTGACAACTTTCCATGAAAATATCCCACAAATTTTGCCCCCTGAGCTTCAGCTTTCTCCTTTCCAAAGGAGAGTTTCTCCATGTCTCCATGTTTTCCTGGTGCTCCAGGGAAGATGTTGGTGTTTTAAGGAGGAGAACAATTCTCTTCCCTCTGCAAGAGGCCTTTCCACGGTGAGCTCATGCTCTTCCCAAAAGTGCGTGTTCACTGCTGCTGGGCCAYGGCCAAAGGCAGCCTCCCCTCTCCTTCTGGAGGTGGCAACAATGCACATGTGTGTCATTTCCTGATCCCAGTGGAAATTGCAGGATTGGTATTCAYCGCTGGAAAAAAAAAAAAAAAAAGAAAGAAAGAAAAAATCCCATTCGGAAAATCAACGCCCACTCCCCTCAAAAATTCCACCTTCCCAATTGCTTCATTTCTAGGTCAAATGCCTCGGCACATCTCGCTCAGCACTGCCAAGGCCATGTCCTCCTCTCCCCGTGACTCAGCCCCACGTTGGTCCCCGTGGGAGGGGACGGAGCCGGCGCGGCGGTGGCGGCCTGGGGATGTCTCACGTTCCCCATGTCCCGTGCTCGGCATCTCGTGGGGGTCTCCAAGGAATTGTTCCGAGTGAGACGACAAGGTTTGAACYGAAAATAATCTYTAAATTATCAAAATACATCAAGGCWGGGCCGTGTATCTCTGACACGCYRTGCAAAGAGGCGCATCTGCAAGAGYTGTCCTGCATCCAAATTTCCCTGAGGATCTTTCTCATCAAATGTGCTCTCACTCGAGAGCAARTCTGCTTCAACAAGGCTCAGTTTTCAGGAACTCAAAAAGAAGGAGACCCTCCATTTAGTTGTCCATTTCCCTGCTAGAGTTTCTTTAGGAAAAGCGTTTTGTGCGYGGTTATTTTGGGGCACTGCGCTCCTGGAAACGCTCCACGCAGTAGGAGCCTGGAGAAGGAAATCTTGAATCCCTTCCAGTCCYTCTATCTCGTGTTGCTGCATTTTGGCAAACCCCAGGACAAATGAGTGGCAGAGCCAGATAAACAAACTTAAGGTAAACACGATCTGCATCTCTCCCCTGATTTATAACCTACGTGCATCGCTGAAAAATCGACTCGGGTTGATTTCACCGCAGCGCTCGCCGTGATGTCGTTAAGAATGTAACTTCTTAGGAAAACTCAGCCTGTTTTTAGCCCAGACATGCAATTAGGGGAATTAGTAACGCGATACGTCATCCCGAGGAGCACACGGATCCAGTGGGCAGGAACCTCATGCAACCCTCTGGAAGGCAGCGCTGCTCCCAGCATATGTGAAAKCTCTCTTCCAATCCTCCTAATTCCCACTGAGGGATTATCCTTGCTCTGAGCCAGCATTTGGGCTGATCTGAGCTCTCTGAGGGAGCTCCTTTTTTTTCTGGGGGAAAAGGGAATAAAAGGGGCTTCAAAGTGTTTGTGTGAAGCGTGGTGTGAGGAGTCTGTTGTGGAAAGCAGGAGAAATTGTAATTCTTGCAATTCCCAGCTCTCTCCTCGTGTAGGTGAGATCAGGGTTTGGGCCACGCTCCTTGCATGGATTTTTTAGGTATTTAGGTGTGAGGATTGTCCGGAAAGTTCAGTGTGAGTTTTGAATGGGAGGTGCAGGACAGTGCTGGGTTTGCAGAGCAGCACCGGACTTTGGAATATTCAGGATTTCTGTTCCAGAACCATAAATCAAATCACACCTGAGCCCCCAAACCTTGGCTCATCCTCCTCTTTTTAGGCCTAAATGGGTAAAGATTTGGGAAGACAGATCAGAGCAAAGAGAGCAATAATTTTCCTGCAGCTCCTGTCAKCACCATGCAGGGTCTTGGATCTTCTCCCAAAACTGTGGCTCTGCAGCTCCTCCACCCCACTCCACTGCCATCAATCTACTCCTGGGACCATGGAAAATTACAGAAAAAAMCACCAAATCTCTCCATCCTTTGTTCCTTCCAAGAGTTCCAGAAACTCCAGCTGAATTTAACAAATTCAGGAGGCTTTTGGCTGGTTTGCCCAAGCTAGAATCCAAATTTTTGGTGGCTGAACCAATCCGTGAGAAGAGATTTTGAGGTTTTGTATCGCTGGCAACGATCTTTGCTTTTGGTTTTGTTTTAATTCAGGCTTGTGGTGCTACTGGATGAGGAGTTGATCCTACATGGACCTACATGAGGACAGCTCTGAGGATTGGGATTTTCCCAAAAAAAGAATAAAAATTTCTGCAAAACCATTGAAAAATATGAAAAGGTCAATAAAGCAGGGAAAAAGAGTGATCCAATGCTCTTTTTGTTTCTTTTTGTTTTTTTGTTGTTTTTTTTCATCCCTTAAGGAATAATGCATTATCTGGAAATCCCAGTTTATAGCCTGGAATTTGTTTTTGTGTTGTTGTCTTTCAGTGACTGCACCGAGTGCGACCGCAGAAATCGGACACCAAAGCAACAGCGGTGGGTGGCAAATTTCTGCCTCACCACAAACATCCCTCCATCCTCGACAGCCCAGATTGAAAACATTTTGTTGCTGTCTTGCAGCTCATCCTCAAACAGGCTCAAAGAGAAATGGTTGCCTTGACCCCAAAACATTGGGTTTTGACCCCAAAATGTCAGGTTTTGACCCCAAAATGTCGGGTTTTGACCCCAAAACATTGGGGTTTGACCCCAAAATGTTGCTGCCTCCTTAGTCTCCAAATGCCTCCACGGGATCATTGCAGTGTGAGACCTCCAGGGAATGGTTGTGGTCTTTCTCCACAAACCAAGGGACAGTTTTAAAAACACTGTTGGTTCCCTCATGTRGGATTCCAGCARARCTGGGATTTCCTGGCCAAAAATKRGTTTCTCRTCTGAGGAACCTGCCTGGAGGAGGTGAAATGCAAAGTCATTGCATTTTTCTTTTAATTTCAATTTTTGGCTGAAAATGCCCCAGCAGGGAGATGCTTCTCCACAGTGAGGATCCCTTTCCCCGCCCAAAACACGGATTTGTACCCCAAGCCATTCACAGCTGCGTTTTTCAGCACTTTTATTTCTTCAGCTGAGCTCTTGCACCACAAACTGTGGCAGGGAAGGTTCTTGCCAGGCATCCCCACGATCCCCAGCCCTGATTTGTGTCAGGATTCTTTCAAGGCATAAAAACATCACCCAAACTGAGCCACTTGCAGCTCGGCTGGCTCTGCTGCCTGCCCACACCCCCTTGTTTTCACCAGCAGCCTCTCCCGTGACAAAAAGCATCTCCCACTGCAGTTGGCTCCTGCACAATGTCGAGGTTTGTCCTTGGAAAAGTTGCTGCAGAGTTACAAAAAGCCACTGCAAGCAGCAGTTTGTGACAGGAGCTGTGATCCAGCCCTGCTGCCACGAGCTCCAGTTTGCATTTTGCTGCAAAAATTGGGTTTTACCAACCTGATCCCATCAGCTCAGTGGGGGCCAAGTGCAGAAAGGGAAATAACCTCCCAGAGCATGAGGCTGTTGCTTAATTTGGGATTTTACTGGAGGWGGAGACGTTTTATTTGAAATTTGTCCGTTCCTCTTGATTCGAAAAGGCTCGTTTTTTTCCTGGCTTCTCTTTGTGGGTTTTGTGTTGAGCTCAAGATTGGATGGGGGCACTTAAAAACGTAATGGGATACGTGCTGTCCTCAGCTCTTCCCTCGCAGGCTCTCCTGCATTCCCTGGAATTCATGGGGAGAGCAGTTTTCAGCTCAGTAACAACCCTCTGCAGTCGTTTCTGCACTTAATTCCAAAGTGTGTTGGCCCAGCTCTGCTCCTGCTGCTGTAATTCCTCTTCCTTAGAAAAACTTTGCATTTTCCCAGCTCTCAGGTGGTCCCCTTGTAGTTATTTCTATTTTTTTTTTTTTTGGTTGTTGGGCAGTTAAATCCAGCACAGTCATTTATTTTTCCAGGGAAAATGACACCTCTGTGCCCCCCGCCAGCTGAGYGGGAAACATGGTCAGTCCCTCGAGCACTAAAATTTTACCACTTTTAAAAGTTTAAAAATTGGTCCCTGGTTGTTTTAATAATCAGATTAGATCACAGTAACAATAATCACACTAAATATCATGRTATGACCAAAAACCCCACAAATCTGATTCACAGCTCTCTGTATCAAGGGAAAGGATTAAGTTTTTACAACCAATGGAACAGCTTKGTTTTGTTGTCTCAAATAGCCAGAAATTCTCCTTGGTCTGGTGTAAAAGCTGTGAATTGTCTTTAGGAAGCRCCTCCATCCAACAGAAAATATCATTAAGTCAGGATTTTTCCAGAATGCCCCATCCTCTTCCCTTTGCCTGCTTCCCCTCCCATTTTGGATGAGGGCAGGGCTGAGAAGTGAGCCCTGGGATGCTCAGGATGTGACATTTCCAGCTTCAAAGAGGCATTTTGGGACCAGCCAGGCCCGTCTGGCAAACGGGCTCTGCCCTTGGCCTCGTCCTGCAGCCAGGGGAGCTTTGTGGAAGGTTCCAGCATCAACAACCAGAGCTGGAGGGCTGGCAGCTCCCACCAGGCAGAAAACAACCCAAACAGCCCAAATTACCCAAATTCCCCTTGGCAGCAGCACTTTGGGATGCTCTGCCTCCCCCCCATCCCAGGGGACAGCAGGGACATCGCGGTCCCCACTCAGGGCTCTTTGCCATCCCTGAATTCCAACGTCCCATTCTGACAGAGGTGTGGACGAGCTCTGTTGATTCTCCTGCCAGTTCAGCCCTTTTTGTTGTTGTTTTCCATGAGAACAGGATATGTTTATCTAGCTTTGATTTCTTTTTTTTCTTTTTT
>NW_026623742.1:155439-161889 GCF_030028575.1 Malurus melanocephalus | reverse complement strand
TTTTTTTTTTTTTCAATTTTCGCTTTGTAGCCGAATGAACTGATTATTGCTTTCATCTGCTTCCCTCTGAAGGGTCAGCTGAAGCCCAAATAATCAGATGGGATGTGAGTGTGTGTGTGTGTATTTGTAATTAATACATCACACACTGAGGGATGTGGGGTCCCAAAAGAACGTGTCAAGAGAAAATTATTTCAAACTTGATCCCCATTTTGGTTCAACCTCAACAATTTCCTGCATAGTAGGAGCGGTGAGATAATTTGGGGCAGATCAAACCAAACCCTGATTCTCCTCTGCTTCTCACGCCAAATGTCATCCCCTTAAAGATGTGCTTTTCTCCATCTGGCGATTTTGGCTTCTCTGCGTTCCCTGTAAGTGTTTGGACCTTTTGCTGAAATGTTTGTGAGATGACTCAGGGTAACAAACAAACCAGGCAGGACCTTTGTGGAGCCCAGCACAATGTGGCAATAAATGGAGCTGGGCCCCACCAGAGGGTTTTATAGGCACCCCACAAAAAACCAAAAAAAACCCAAAGAGGGGAAATAAATCAGCAAACTCTGCTTTAATTGATTTTTTTATTTTTTTCTTTTTTTTTTAGAGAAATCAGAACTGTTTTTCAGCGGAGCCAGAACTTTTCCATGTTTTCACCAAAACAAACAGAAAGCAGGTGCGTGCTGAAGGAATTCTGGCTGGGAACCCACCRAGAAGTGCACATGGGTTTTCCTGTGAGAGTTTACACTGAACGGGCTGGGGTTTGCTTTTGTCAACGCGAGTTTTTGCAGTTCCCTTCAAAGAGAGCAGGCACAGACACCTCTGGAGTCACGGCATTCCTCAGGGAGCAGATTGTGAGCCGTGCAAAGGCTCTTTTTCTGTTATCCTGTGCATTTTAAGGCTTGTCACGATCCCCTCCAAACCCAGATGCAAAATGGTGCTCAGCTGGCTCAGCTTTCACTCCCTAAAACTGAGCTTTTCCTTTGCATTTCTGGAGAGAACAGAAATCAAACGTGACCCCATTTTCCAGCAGTTACCTTTTTTTAGGCAGCAATTTGGTTTTTGCTTTTCTGACTCAACGGCAGCGGTGGAAGGTGGTTCCTCTCCAAGCCRTGCAGGTTTTTCCATGGGTTTGAAGTTCCCTCCTGGGAATCCCTTCCTTTTGTCCTACAAGAGACCATTTCCTATAATTTTCCATAGGATCCCGAGGTATCTTTGTTGTTTTCACGATCACCTAAGGACGCGAGCCTGGAACTYGAGGCCGCCTTTATTTATTTTTGGGACCAACCAGGACAGAAGCTCCATTAGGGGGAAGATGGATGGCTCATCCCAGGGCAGGCAGTGCCTCTGTTTTTTACCATCCTCTCTGTGTCCTCCCTAAAGCACCTTGGAGGGATATCCGAGCCAGCCCATCCTAATGCACAGAAATCCCAAGTGTTCAGAGCCTCCCCTATCCATGCCCATAAAAGTCCAGCAATTCTGTGAGCGTGGACGCCTCTCACGTGTGYCTGGCTGCAGACAGGGTGCCAGTTTGGCACTGGGCAGGCGGGCATTTGTCACCCAGGGCCGGGTTTGAGCTGTGTTTACAGAAATCCTAAAACCAAGCAAGCGGGTTTTCCTGGAGCACTTGGAGGAAGAGCCGGGAGTGAGGGCGTGGATGGAGAGCTGGGATTAAGGAATTCTGCACAAATCCCCTTCCAAGGGCTCCTCTGGTGCCTTYCTGCAAGCAAAAGGACTTCTGCCATTTCCTGTCCCATCTTGTCCTCCTGATGTGGCCATTCCATTTGTGGGGTCACATCTTTAATGTCCTTCCCACCAGGAATCCTTTCCTCTCTGCAGAGAATACCTGGCTCCCTGCCCTCAGAGCTTTTGGGGAAAAAAGAGCAAGAAAAGGGGGTTGAAATGCTCCAAAAGCAGAAAACATCTCTGTTTCCCACTTCCCGGGGATGGGATTTATTAAAGCAAGCCCTGRGATGTGAGGAAGGAGGAGCAGCTGGGTTTTGGTGCTTTTGAAGGCTTTGTTTACCTGGAGGTAAAAGAAAGAGTTCTGCATGAATGGGATCTCAGCTGGGTAATGATTTACAGAAGATCTTGGCCAGGTGAAAGTGGGGTTTTGTGTCCACCACGGCCCCAGCCCTGCCATGGCACCGCCACAGCAGGGAAATGTCCCCATTCCCACATGGGCCACCCATATTTCATTCCTGTCTTGTTCTGGAAATGGGTGAAGAACCCTAAAACCTTCAAGTCAAGACCCAATAAACCATAAATTGAGGTTGATTTTGTCATTTTTGCCATCCAGGCAGGTTCTGTTGTGACCTTGTGTAACCCAAAACTCCCTTCCAGATCTGCTCCCCCTTTTCACCTTTAGCACTTGTATTTGGTGTAATTGGATTATTGATAATGCCAGAGTTTACTCATGAAAAGGATGATTTTTCACGTGTGTAACAATTTACACGGATCCTGTTTGTCCCTAAAAATGAAAAATTTTAAAACACATCAGAACCCACCCAGATTTTCAAGCCATGGCTTCTAAACCCTTGGTATGGATGCACAAAGAGATGCTGGGGATGAAGAGAAAAATCCCAAATTTGCCAGAGGAGGAACAGAAATGCCAGAAAATGGTTCGGATGTGACAATGAAATTTTTATTTTATAACCCTGAATGCTTCTTTCCTCCCCTTCAAGTTGTAGAAATGGGATTATTTACAGGGCTTGATTGTTCCTGCTTTAGGCACATTTATGGCTCTTTGCTCATGGAGGATCCCAGCAATTTTCCTGTGGAGAAATCAAAGGAAAAGAAGGGCAAATCTGCAACTCAGCTCCATGGGAAAAGCAGGCTGCAGTGATGATTTTTTCCCTGTGCCAAAGGCTGCTGCCTCCCAAGGTGTTTTCCTGGTTGGATTTGTAGGATTCTGGATTAAGGATTCCCGTGTGGTGTTGTGAGATGAGCGAGGATGCTGCAAAGAGAGGAAAAAACAGGAACTGTGTTGGGTATTTTTGGTTTGGAGTTGCTGCTCGGACACTCCCGGGCTCGTCCTGCCTGGTTTGCATCTTGCAGAGGTTCCCAATCCGCCCTTTTTGTGTCTTCATTGGAATTCCAGCACTTCGCATCCGTTAGATCCCGATGGAAATCCGTCCCATCTGATAAGGGAATGACGCGAACGCTTTTGTTTGGGAGGGTTTGAAAAAGACAGAAAACCGTGGGTGCAGCCTCCAGAAATCAGATGAACTTTCCTTAAATGGGGAGTGTGGAAGAAGGAATGAGAAAGCAAAAATTACTCCGGAAGTTGTAACTGAATGTATCAGGTTTGGCCACGGGATTCGTTATCAGGGAGATGCTTCCAAACTTCCAAAATAATTGGAGGCATTTCCTTTCCCCAGGAAACTCCAAGATTTTGGGTTGAGGAGGATCAATGTGCAGCCAAATTGGGCTTTAAAATCCTGAAAAGAACAGATCCTGGAAGGGAAAAGTGCCAGACCAAAGGCTGAACAAAACAGTTTGTAGGACAGAGGAACTTCCCTCCCTCCTTCCCGTCTGAAGAGGAGAAACAGGTGAACTTTCAGGCTCAAAAGCTCTTTTTAAGCAACTTTTGAACATTTTTGTGATTAATCCTCTTCTCCCTGAGCCTCACTGATGCTGGAATGGCCAAGAGAGGAGCTGATCACCCTCAGAGGGGGAGCTCTCCCAGGCTGGTCCCATCCAGMCCGAATTTCTTCCTGCCTGTTTCGYTTCTTCCAGTAAAAGGTAGTCATGCATTTATAATCACCCTCCACTGTTATTCCTGGATGTGATTTGATGTCACTTCGGATTCCCTCCTTTGGAAATCCCCGTGGAAGCATCGTCCAGACTGAATAACAACCGGAAACAATAAAATGGGGAAAGATAAAATCAGGAAGAATAAGCTTTGTTTATAGATGTGAACAGCTTTTCCAGTAAACCACCAACTGAAGGGATGCTTCAGACTTGGAAAGGCTGAAAATGGGGTGGATGGGAAAACAACTGGGGAAAAAAAAATTAAAATAACATGACTTATTCCCCTGAAGAGCATTTTCTTTTAAGAGTGTTGAATGAGAGACAGGGGTGAGGCAAAATATMAAATGTGGCATCACCCTCCCCTGAAGCCTGAGGGGAAGAGAAGGACACTCTGTGCAGTCAAAAGTGTTTTTGGGAAGCTGCTCTTTCATCTGTTGAGCTTGTAAATRATTTCTAAAAGAAGAGGAACCAAAATTCGGGGGGAAAAATCCACCAGATRTGGTTTGGACGTAGCTTGGTGGGTTTCCAGCTGAACACAGGAATTGAGATGTGTCTGTGTCCATGTGAACAGGTGGAACCATGGAATGGTTYSGGTGRGAAGGGACTTTAAAGCCCATCCAGTCCCACCCCTGGCTCCTGACAGGGATTTCACAGGACATTTCTTTGGCTGAGGAATTTCTGTGATCCTCGCTCCATCCTGCTCGCAGCACCTCGGGACCTCAGCCTGAACAAACGCTTTGATCAGCTCTGACCAAATTAATMGGGAACAGAATGAGAGCAGCAGGGGGAAAACGAGGATTTTTCTTTAAGGGTTCAAAAATCTGTGCTTAAAAAAAAAAACAACCCAACCAAACAGCGCTTTTAAATTAAAAAGTGGAGAATATAAAGTTAGGAGATGTGAATTCACATGGCAAGACCCATTCCTTGGCTCCAGGTGAGCGAGGCACCCATGGCTGGGCAGAGCATTCCCTGAAAATGAGTGGAAATCCCTTGGCAGGAAAGCAGAGTGGGAATTCACGGGGGTGGGCACAACAAACGGGGACACAAAATAACCAGGAGTCTAGGCTGGTGGCTGCTGGAATTTTCCCTCAATTCCTTCTTCATTGCTTGCTCTCTCCCAGGATAAACCAAAAACTCACCCATCAGAGCCTCTCCCTCCCAATCCAAGCCGGATTCCAGCCTGACCCTCATCTCTGCCTATTTCTGTGCCAGTTTTCCCCTGTTTTGGTTATTTTTTTTTCCCAGGAAAATGCCATTCCAAGSTGAAATCTGACGCTCCAGCAGCTTTCTGGTGTCCTTGGCTGCATCAATCCCATGTCAGGAGCATCTCAAAGGGGCCCGAGGACTCCCAGAGCTCTGCCTGGCTCAGCCCGGGAGCCTGAACTCCCACAACCCAGCCCCAAAAAGTGTTTAAGGGCTTGTTGTTGCTTTTTTGTTATTATTAATATTATTACTYTGCTTGTTCTGGCACAAAACCCCTTTTCTATTCTCCTGCCCCGCTTAGAATTTTGGTCAAAGTTTAATTAAATTTAGAGGAGCTGGAAAAACCACATAATTCCAAAATAAATGAAAGCAGCGGCTCTTGCCGGGGGTGGCAGCCCTGGGGACGCGGGTGCTGCTGGCGGGGAGGGATAAATTCCTGCAGCCCCGAGCTGAAAAATCCTCGGAAATGTGGATTTTCCTCGCTGGAGGAGGGGGAAGGGGGCGAGGGAGGGTGCTGGAAGGTGGAGAAGCACCCAGCATAGGCAGAAGGCAGCTCTTGTTCGTCCTCTCCGTGCGGTCAGGCGCCGTGGGTGGGAGCAGGGGGGATCTGTTTTCCCAGGCTCCCTGCCATCAGGAATTACTGAGCTGCCATGAAATGGGAGGAAATATTTCATTATAGGCACATGCGCTTCAATTTCACATGATGGAAAGTTGAGGATCAGCTTTCCTGCCGCCCGCCCGCCCTCCCTTCCCGGGATAATGCCGGGCATCCTCGGCGTGCTCCTCCTCGCCCGGATCCTCTTGGGGGGTCCAGGGCACCCTMTTTCCATCAAAACTTCTCCTCAAAGTCTGGGGTGCAGCCCCAATTCCGCGGCACCCCTGTGGGGTGCGATACCAAATGCAGATCCCAGCCCGAAAGCAATTTAAAAAAAAAATAAAAATTCAGGATCTGAATTTCAGATTCAGAAATGGGGTTTGAGGAGTAAAAATTGGAAGGGAAATCCCACTGTTCTCMCTGGCCAGGGATCTGGGGGCTGCCAAGCACCCTCAGCATGGAATAGGGAGATAAAAATGAGCTGCAGCCATCCAGCAGGGCGATACACCACGGGCCTTTTTATTTGGTAAAAAACCTCTTTATTTTGGAGTGACATCTCTTAGAASTCGCGTGACGAAGCACCGGGGACTCTCCGAGACCGCGCTGTGTCCCCTCTGTGCCCCCACTGCCACCGCAGGCACAAAGATGCGGTGACAAACTCCCCAAGCCACCAAACCCAACCTGGTGCGATTTAATTTTTTTTTTTTTTCCCGCAAACTCTAACACTTTTCTATCTCCAAATTTTCTCTTCTCCCTGTATAGAAATACTCTTCTATTCCCAAACTCTCTTTCTTTTTTAACCTTCATTTAACCCCTTTTCTATCCCCAAACTTCCTCCTCTTCCCATTTAAAAGAACCATTTCAACGAACCCCTTCCCATTTAAACGAACCATTTAAATGAACCCCTTCCC
>NW_026623742.1:152619-154435 GCF_030028575.1 Malurus melanocephalus | reverse complement strand
AAAATAGAAGTGGGGGAAAAAAGAAAAGGGGGAATTAAGCACGTTTTAAAACCAGATTGATTTCAACGCAGGTGGCTGATGCTTTTACACGGCAGGGGTTGGTTCCTGGCCCATGGCATCAGGAGCAGGGCATTCCCGGTGGAAGCTGCCCCTCCACAGCTCGAGATTTCCAGGGCTCCCTCCAGCCTTCACTCCCAGCAGTGCCCGATTTCATCCCTCTGGCGTAGATGGGAAAAATACTATTTCTTCCTGCAAAAAACGAGAGTTTTGCACCTTGTCAGATTCTGTATCTTATTTTCCAGCCTTTAAGCCGTGTCGTGCACATAAAGGCGAGGGTTGGGAGAAATTTTAACAGATGAGTAATAAACCTCTGAAAAAAAAAAAAAAAAAAGATTTATGATGGAAAGCTGACACAACCTTAAGTGGATAATTCAATTTTTACTCTCTTTCTTTGTTCCCTGCAGAGGCACTTAGAGCTACAAAGGCCAGGCACACCCGGAGCTGTTGATCCTGGGGCTCGGGAACATCCCAGCGCTGTTTTCCAGCGGTTTCTGCTCAGGGACGGTTTCATTGTGAGCCGGCAGTGCTGATAAATCCTGACTCGGCTTTCTGGGGGCTTCCCTCTCTTTTTCACACCTCCATCACTGCTTGGAATTAATCTGKATTTTCTTCCAGCTAAGTTGTTCTGTTGGGGAAAAGTCTCTGTACAGGTTGAGGTCTCAGTGCCTTTTCCTAATAAATCTCTGTAAATTAAGAGGATGTGAATTTTTGGGGGCTCTGATTGTAACTAAATTCTAATTTCTTTCCCCCATGTGTCACTCTGGACCTTCTTCATCATCTTTCTAATCTTTTTATCCAATAAATTATTTTCAAACTGGTTGCAATAAATACTCTGACAGGGGTATTTTTTGATAAATATATGGAAAAACCAAACTGGGTCAGGGTAAAATGCAGAAACAGAGGGGGAAAATTCCCTCCACGAACCAAAACTCCCAGGTTTTTGTGGGTAACACATTGTACACCCCAGGAATTGCTGGGCTGTTGCTTCCCATTAAATTTCTCRTGGGAATAACGTCATTAAAAAAGAGAAATATGGAGAAGTAATGAAAAGGAGAAAGTTGTTTTCTAGGAATCCCATGGCTGAGTGTGATTTCCACTCAAACTGACTGGCAGGAATGAAATTATTTCCATTACAGCTGCAGAATTTATTGCTTGAATCCAAATGTCATTGCATTGAAAAATTCCATAGCCTGGGCTTATCCACTCAATTGATTCTCAGTCTCGAATTTAAGCTAACAATAGCCTGGAGGTTTGGGATTCAGGTGAGAAATYCCCATCAGGAAAATTATTGTGGTTGATCCAGTCCAAAAATCGATGCATGTTTATTTAGGGAGTGTGTTTATTAAAGAAGGGACCTCTTTGCCTTTTTAATCCTGATTTTTTTTTAAGAATAAACAGCTCAAATATTCCCCTGGGCTGGAAAAGAGTGACAGCAGGAATGTGAAGAGTGACCACAAACATGGAATCACAGGAAAATATGGAATTACAGTACAAATGTGCAATCACACACCCACAAACATGGAATCAGTGAATAAATATGGAATTACAGCAGGAATATGCAATCAGGAAAATATGGAATTACAGTGTGAATGTGCAATCACAGCTCTCACAAACATGGGATCACAGAAGAAATATGGAATTACGGCTGGAATGTGCAATCAGAGCACCCACGAACACAGATTCACAACACAAATATGGAATTACGACATGAATGTGCAATCACAGCCCACACACACGTGGAATCACAGCACAAAAA
>NW_026623742.1:140974-151464 GCF_030028575.1 Malurus melanocephalus | reverse complement strand
AATTAAAACACACACATGGAATCACAGAATTAACATAGAATAAGGGCATGAACATGGAATCACAGCACCCACACATGGAATCACAGCATTCACACACGGAATCACAGCACATACATGGAATCATAGCACACACATGGAATTAAAACACACACATGGAATTACACAAACATTGAATTACACTACACAGATGGAATCACAGCATTCACACACGTGGAATCACAGCACACACATGCAATCATAACATTCACACGGAATCACAGAACAGACATGGAATTACAGTGTGAATGTGCAATAGTGGCACACACACCGATGGAATCATGGAATAAAGGCATGGACATGGAATCACAGCACACACATGGATTCACAGCACATACATATAATTAAAACACACACATGGAATCACAGAATTAACATAGAATAAGGGCATGAACATGGAATCACAGCACACACACATGGAATCACAGCATTCACACACATGGAATCACAGCACATACATGGGATCATAGTACACACATGGAATTAAAACACACACACGGAATCACACAAATATTGAATTAAAACACACAGATGGAATCACAGCATTCACACACATGGATTCACAGCACATACATATAATTAAAAAACACACATGGAATCGCACAAACATTGAATTACACCAGACAGATGGAATCACAGCATTCACACACACAGAATTACAGCACACACACGGAATTAAAGCCCGCTCAGAGCACACCCAGCACCCTCAGCTCACACTCCAGGTCACCTCTCTGTCCCCTCAGCACACTCCCCATCACCCTGCACCCCCAGAGCCCCTCAGARCCCCCATCCCCAGGCTGGGCACCCTGCAGGGGCACCCACCTCTCCCCCTCCCGCGGCCACCAGACACACAGGCATATTTTTATTGCAGCTGTCAGGAACATGAAAAACCTTTCTGCCAGCACTCAGCACGGGCAATTTATGAGCCTGCTCTGTTTGAGTGAAGAAGAGGAGGGGGGGTGGGGATCAGAGGAGAAATGATGGGAGACAAAATGGCCCATAAATTGTTCGCCATGATTTACACTGGAGTCCATTTGCAGCCTATTCTTTTTTTGGAGCCTCTCTCACACACACACACACATACACACAGATCCCTGTCCCGCTCTCCTTCGCGCTGGGGTCCTGAGCCGGCCCAGCTGGAGGAAGGCAGCGATCAGAGTTCAGTTGGTGCAGACAGAGCTAAAGTAAACAGCCGTGGTCATTCAGCAGGCAGTTAGCAGCCTTTGGACAGATGAGCGGGGCTCTGCAGGACCACACACGCAAAGCGCCGCGGACCACACAGGGACCGCGCAGCGCCGGCTCCGCACGCAACTCCTGCCGGGGACCCTCCCCTGCCCAAGGGCTGCGGATTCCCGGGGGCTCCGGCCCCTTTCTGCAGCCTTGGGAAGCGTTTCCTGCCCCGCTGCCTCCCGCTCGAGGGGTGATTAACTCTGTCCCCCCGGCGTGGTGCGCATTCCTGGGCAGAAAGACAGAGTGTACTCCTGGAAAAGCGCCACCGCTACTTCCACAGCTCATAAAGTCATCTGCTGACCTTCTCCTTTCTGCCTTCCAGCCCGGCCTGGCGGGCTCCTGCCTCTCACTGGCACCTCCGCCGATCCCTAATGAGGTACCAAACCCCAGTTAACAGCTCTTTTATCCCCGCTTTTTGACCAAAAAGGCCCTTTTAGGAGCGATGCTCTGTGACCAGGGTGAAACCCGTCTTGACCTTTCCTGAAGCTTCACCTTGRCTGGGGAACCCTTTCCCTGGTCTGGGCTGTGTGTCCAATCCATTCTCATGATAATTATGGGTAACCAGGCACAGAACAGCATCCTTCCTGCTTGAGCACATGGCAGGATGGAGGGAGAGCATCCCTGAACCCCAGAATGGAGGGAGAGCATCCCTGAACTCCAGGGGAAAAGGGAGAGCATCCCTGAAGCTCAGGGGGAAGGGAGAGCATTTCTGAGCCCCAGAATGGAGCTAGAGAGAGCATCCCTGAGCTCCAGAATGGAGGGAGAGCATTTCTGAACCTTAGGAGGAGGGAGAGCATCCCTGAACCTCATGGGGAAGAAAGAACATCCCTGAGCCCCAGGGGGAAAGGAGAGCATCCCTAAACCTCAGGAGGAAGGGAGAACATCGCTGAATGTCAGAATGGAGAGAGAGAGAGAGCGCTCCTGAACCCCAGGATGGAGGGAGAGCATCCCTGAAGCTCAGGATGAAGGAACAGCATCCCTGAACCCCACTAAGCTTCTGGCTCACATCCTCCTCCAGCCCTCTCAGTGTTTGCCATCCTTCCCAAAAGCCCTTCACTTCATCCCAGCCCATTTTCCCACCACGAGCATCCCCCCAGCCTTTGTCCTTCTCGGGGTTTTGGGGCTCAGAAGCTGCTCCATATTTTGGTGCTGGTCCTATTGGATGGACAGATCTGGAGCCACAGAGGGGGCAGCCCTAAAAGCTCTTGATGCCCACGCTGACCCACACTCCCAGGGTTCCTCCTGCTGCTCCAGCATTGCCTGCTCCCAGCTGCCTGAGCAAACCCCTCCCCACGGGAGAAAGCTGGGATTTCCTGGAGGTGCCTGAAGTCAGAGGAAGAGCCTGCCATCGTTCCCAGTCCCTGTTTCAYGTTCCCAGTGGTGCAGCACCATTTCAGCTGGCACAAGGGCTTTTGCCCAGCCCTGCTGAGGTTTCTCCCTGGGTGGGGAGGATCCCATATCTCCTCCTCTGCCATCTCCCCCAAACTCTCCCAATGCTCTGAGCACATCCTCCTCTCCATCACCCCAAACAGGGCCCTGCCTTCCCACCTTCCCTCAAGAAGAAACCTCGGGGTTCTCTTGGATTTCCAAGCAGAGCTGAGAGCTGAATCTCCCTGCACATCCATCCCCTCCTGCAGCAGCCCCGGAGCAGCCCCAGCCCGGAGATTCTAAACCAGATCAGCTCTGTCTGCAGTGAACTCTGAGAAATCRCATTTGCCTGTCAGGATCCCGTTAAAGCAAAACACAGACTCTCATTTTCCCACTCCTTTGGCTCCGAGGGCGTTTCGGTCCCCGCTGAGAAACACGAAGGTCACGGCCTCCAGGTTTCCAGAGCTGCCCTTACACACCACGGGGAGATCTGACAACAGCCTCATTATTGATGTACCCAGCCGGGGCTGCCTAATGAAACCCAGAGATCTTTATTGACACACGCAGGGGCTCTGGGGAGGGCAGCAGCGATCTGCTGGGTGGTTCCCATCGACACAGTGGCCATTCATGGAGGGGCAGGGCTGGGGTTGGGCTCTCCGTGCCAGCTTTGACAGCTTTTAATTCACTCCGGGATCGCACCCGAGCTCGGGAGCTGCTGATGGGGCTCAGCCCCTGCCAGCGCTGCTGAGWTTTTTTGCTGGGTGTTTGGGGAAGATGAGTGACAAGGAAAGAGCCAATTCCCTGCTGTAAATAAGGGGGGGAAAGCGGGTTTAGAAATGCAATTGCTGCTGGAGCCAGGGGGAAAGTGGTCATGAGAAATTTGAATTTTTTTTGTGATGGTTTAGAAGAGGAAAAAGAGATGCAATTAATGATTTTTCTATCCAGAAAGATATAATGATTTCTCAGCTCAGAGCTGGTCCTTCTTACACTACCAATACCCACAATGGAGGTTTTTTCCATGGTATTTTGAGCATTACTTTGCTATTTTGGTTGTTCAGATTTCCACTATGAGGGTTTTTTTTCAGTGGTACTTTGAGCATTATTTTGGTATTTTGATTGTTCAGATTTCTACTATGAAGGGGTTTTTTTCCATGGTATTTTGAGCATTATTTTGGTATTTTGGTTATTCAGATTTCCACTATGAAGGCTTTTTTTTCATGGTATTTTGAGCATTATTTTGGTATTTTGGCGGCTCAGGTTTCCACTATGAAGGGGTTTTTTTGAGTGGTATTTTGAGCATTATTTTGGTATTTTGGTGCTTCAGATTTCCACTATGAAGGGGTTTTTTTTCCATGGTATTTTGAGCATTATTTGGATATTTTGGCTGTTCAGATTTCTTTGCTGCTGCTGTAAAAGTTTCCCACTTCGGGGAGCCCTGCAGATCCCGTTGTGAGGTCTCACCCCTTATGACCTGACCCCAAACTCTGCAGAGAGCTGCCTGGGTCTCTCCCGGGTTCAGGAGGAAAGAGCAGCTTTTCTTGGCAAGGAAATGACTCCTCAGTAGCCTCCTCACAAACCAGGAACGCGTAGGRAAACTGCGGCCGAGCGCACTCGAGTCTGGCGTTTAAAGGGGCTGAAAAATGATGGCAGCTTCCTTTGGCGGCTGGAGAGGTGACCTTTGAGGAGATTCTGTTTACTGCAGCCCCGTTGCGTGAGCCGGGCTCAGATCTGTTCCCTGCCTTGGCTCTGACCCCTCTGCTGTTCTGCTGGGCTCCGAAAACAATGGAGAGGATCCCTGGCGAGCGCCGGGGAAAATAAATCACCGCCAGCCTTTCCCAGAGGATCGCGGACGATGAGAATCCCACATGGCTGCACATCCTCTGCCCGGCGTCAGGTGCAAGGCAAGGGCTGGGATTTGGGTGAAAGCAGGTTTTATTTGCAGAGATAAAGCTGGCAAAATCCCCAGAGGCAGGGTTTGATGGTGAAATGTTGATGATAGGAATCGTCCCTGCTCCAGGTTGTGGGTTTAGCAGCMTGCTGGGTCACCCTAATTCCATTATTTACCTGGAAAAGCATCTTATGGGGTTGTCACTGGCACCMACCCAATTGTCTTCCAGTGCTATGGCCCACCCAGGAGCCTGGCACCAAAAATCTCCCACCTCCTCCCTATTTCTAAATTTGAAAGAAGAAAAAGAGAAATTTTGCTCTTCCAGGCTTAAAAATTACAGTTTTATTGCTTATCACATAACATAACACCCAGATTCCCTTTTCTCCTCCCTTCCCTGTGCTTTCTTATTTCCAAAAATATCCTAATTCTCAAAAGTATAAAAAAAATTAAAAAATCAAATAAAATCTGCTTGAAAGGCATATGTGAAGAATGCCATCCCTAATTATACAGAGGCCAAAATCCAGCGCAGAATGACCCCTCCTGAATTTCTCCTGGAAGCTGGGGYAGTGGATGAACTGCTGGGATCTGTTTATAATTCCTGGAGAAATCCTAGGACCTGCTTTTCCTGCGGGATCCTAAATAGAGCCAGTCCTGGAACAAAGCTCCCACTGCAAAGGGCACTTTCTAATAAACGGGAGATGGAAATTTCGATCTGCTGCTTTTGTTTGTTTTTTTTTTTTTTGTCATGGCTGGAGGCATCCCTTGTTTCTATTACAGTTTGTTAACAATTATAGACCTGCACTTCAGGCTGAAAAACGGCCAAAAMCGTTGCTGCTTCTTTTCCTTTTGCCAGTTTCCGTTTTTTATGGTGTCCAGTGGCTTCCCCTGTGTGTGTCCCMGTGTCCTGCGTGTGGTTGAGACTGGGGACAGCCAGTCTGCTTCGACTTCCTCTCCCTGGTGGATTGCAGTGGCTTACCTTGCAATGGAAATTTGGGGTGGTTTCCTGAATTTCGCAGGAAAAATAGAAAAGATGTATTTTTTTTTATTTTTTTTTTCCTTTTTGTCTTTTGAGCTCCAGAGTCCCGTTCTTGCACAGCCACGTGCAGCAGCCCACGTACACATCCCTTCCCCTGGTGCTTGTTTGATGCTCACCCAAAAAGAGGAGCTAAAAAGGTTTTGTTTCCATCCCTCTTTCCCAAAGCCAAATCTTTGAGGGTTCCCAAGAGCCTGGGTTGGAACGCAAAGAATCCCTTGGGATTCAGGGGATCTTGCCTCCTGCCACCCCAGAACATGATGAGGTGACATTTAATGGCCAATTCCACTTCCTCTCCAGCTGCTGCCACCTCTGTGCTCCAAAGAAAATGTAGGATTTAGGATATTGAACCAAACTGGGATGGAACCTGCTGAGCATCATTCCCTTCTGCCAAAAAATCCCAAATGTCTCTGGAATAAGGATGTGACTCCTCCAGAAGGGGCTGCTTTCACTGCTCTGTGGATGAGAATGGCCAACAAGAAGGAATATATTTATTTTTATTTTTGTATTTTTTRATTTTTATATTTATTTTTGCTGYCTTTCCCCCRTGGATAGAGAATAATAATTGCAGGAGTTTGCAGAGAGGTTTGTTCCTGGCAATTTGTGAGACCCCTCCAAGGGCTGGACCCCCAAAAATTCCCCCTATTGCCTAAAAGAATGGTCTCAAATTATACTGGTATTTTATGGAAGTATTTATAAATACTTTATAACAAYTTTTCTAATGGTTTTGGGGAACCTTTTCACCAAAACCTGGAAATTCTGTGGCAATTGATGTCACATGGCCCAGTCAGGGGAGTCACCTCCTCCCTCCCATCCCCTCCTCCCTCCTGTGCAAACCAAAACAAGAGGAAAAGCTTTTAGCCCCAAGTCTTTGCTAATAAATTGGAGTATCCATAACATGGAATTATGCTCCATGTCTTCCAGCTGAGCTTCAACACCAATCGAGGACTCGGATAGGTTTTCCTGCAATTATGCGATGAGATTGAGTTTGCAGTTGATTTGGGAATGGATAATCTCGGTTTKATTCATTTCCTTTCTGTGGAAAATCAGGAGATGAGGGCAGAATTCAGGGTGGGATCCCTCTCCAAACCAAGGTATTTCAAACTCAGGCRCATCCCCTGCACCTTTTTGGGAAGATGGAATTGGAGATTCTTCGTTTTGAGTTGCAAACACAGAATTAACCTTTTCCCTGCTCTGCCACACATCAAGAGTCTTCTTGAGTTTCTGGAAGACTTGATCTAGTGGTCACCCAAAAATAGATGGAAAGAGATGCTTTTTAAGGTCTCTTCCAACCCAAACCATTCTTAAATTCTCTTTTTATCATTCCAAGACCCTTGGTTTTGGTGAGCAAAGCTGCAGCTGAGCCTCCTTTTACATCAACATTTGCAAAATCAAAGCTTTCTTTGTGAAACAGCTCAGGGCAACTGCGATAAAAAGTGTAATTATTGCACCTTAATTCTTATATTGAAAGGGATAACAATAATTTGCTATGACAATAACTGTTTTGGCCTTGGCGACCTGAGCTGGTGATAAGAGGGTGATAAGGGTGATTTGTGGTTGTTTTGAGGGTCCCAGTAGTGCTGCTTTTTGCCCCAAATAAACTTTTCCTTGCCCGTTAAATCCCTGCTTTGGTGGGGGAAGCATTTTCATCTTCAGACTCCGGGGCTGCTCCGGCGCTCGGATCTGATCACTGATTTCAATCCCGGGGCTCCCTGAGCTAAAGAACGAGAAATCCTTTGGAAATCAGGGAAATTCGGACAGGGCTGGCCTTGGCTCAGCCCRGCTCCTCGCATTCCAGGCGCACACAGAAGATTTATGCATTCCAGAGGGAGAATAACCTCCTGCATATTTATTAACACAGCTCGGAGATGGCTGGGCTTCCTTCCCCTCCACACCCTGAGCCGCTGGCATTGCTGCGAGGCTGAGCCCAAAATTCCCCCCACTCCCGGCCCAAAATTCCCCTTTTTAAGGTGCTTTTCCTTCGCCCAGGTTAATTCTGCTTTGGTGTTTTCTTCAAATTAATTTTCTCCCAACATCGCAGATTTGGATCTGATATTTCTTCTCCTATTGACAGCTCTGCTTATAACAGGGATTTGCTTCTCTTCCTCTTTAAAAATGATAAACCTTAATGGTCATAATAATAATAATAATAATGATAATAATAATGATAATAATAGTAGTAGTAATGATAATAGTAATGATAATAGTAATAATAATAGTAATAATAAATAATAACAGCAATAATAATAACAATAATAATGATGATGATGATGAGCTGAGTGCTAAAATTCAAGAGAAAGAAAGAATTTCTCATTCTTTAAAAGTCAGCCCAAAGCAAACTGCAGTTTTCYTGCAGATGATGTCATGGCAGAGGATCCCTCTAGCCCAGGAATGGGAATATTTGTTCTTTAAATAACTGGACCTTGCCCAAACTCGATGGAAAGGAAAGCGAATCCTCAATTTCCATGTGTTTGGAACCTTTCTCTTTAATTAATTGGAAAAGCTGAATGAACTGTCAGGGTCCTGCATCTGCCTGAAAGTCCTGCTCAGGCTTTCATTAATTTACACTCGGTGCTTTTGGATTCATCTGTCTAACTCAGCCTTGATTGCAAACCGAGGAACAATTTGTCTTTTCGATCCCCCCTCGACACGACATTTGCTTCCTGCCAGGATTACAAGGAATTTAAGAGTGAGTTTCACACCCAGGTTGTGCTTTACCGTTTACAGAGTCCAGCTTTGACCTTTATTTATGGAGTTTTTAACTTAAGAAACCTCTTTTATATTTTTTTTTTATTATTATTATTTTTTTAAACTTAAGAAACCCCATTTAAAACTTTATTTATGGAGTTTTTAACTTAGGAAACCCCATTTTTTAAGTTTTAATCTCTGGATACCTGCAGAGCTCCGTGTGTGTCTTTGTGCTGTGTTGATGCTGCAGCTATTTCTTGGAAAAAAAMCAGGAATTTTAAAATCATGGCAGCATGATGAAGGAAGAACACATGGATAAAAGAAATCTGAAAGGAAAAAGTTATTTTTTAAAAAAGATAAATTCTTAAGGTGAACACAAAATTAAGAGATCAAGAAATATCTCGATAGCTCTTCCTCCCTGCTTCCCTTGTTGGAATATATTCTCCAGACAGAGCAAAATGGTTTATTTGAAGGAAAYTAGAAATACATTTAGGGCTGCTGGGTTATTTCAGTTTTGATTTGCAGGGAGATGTGATCTGAGGGAGAAATGTTGATTTTTTTGAGTGGGAAAAGGGCGAGCTGCAGCACGGAGCTGTTAAACCAAAGACTGGGCAGCCAAAGGGAATTTTCACCGTTTTACAGGCAGCAACATGAAGGGCACGGAGGAGAAAATTCCCAGATCCTCAGGCAGAGACAAAACGAGGAATGAGACCTGGATTTTCCTTCACAACAGTGGCAGTGTGCAGCCAAACTTTCCTTATTAGCCTGACTTTGTCTCAATAAATTCTTATTTACTTCATCACAATGCTCTAATGGATAAATAAATTGACCTTTACCTGCATTTAGATCCATGAGTTTTTTTATTTTTCCATGGATTTTTATGTTGTACACCATGCACAGAAGATTGTGRTGAATAAAATATTGATATTTGAATTAAATATTGATATTTAAATTAAATATTGATATTAAATACTGATATTTAGTAGGAACAAGAGGAGTTTGGAGCATGCCAAGAGGTTTTAGGTGCTGTATTTCACTTTATAGAGGTCTCCTATAACTGTTTGGGGGAGGAATCTGCCGCCTCCCTCTCCTAAATMCCATTTTTGAAGGATCAAACCCTTCCCCCGTGCTCCATCTTCCCTGACAGCCCGAGGATAAACTTTCCTTTCAAATAAAGCAGCAGGAGAAGCCGTGCCTGGCCGGGAGCTGCAATCCCCGGGATCCAAACCCCGGGAGCATCCCCTGATCCCAAAAAATCCAGCCCCAGATGTGTCCCTGTCCCCACAGCTGTGAGCACTGATAAGGGACAGAGCCGGGAGGATTCCGGGTCGGAATTTCATCCTTTTATCTCCTTCTGCTGCAGCTCTGCTTTTGCTGGGGTTTTACCCACTGGAGCTGTTCCTGCAGCAATATTAATTAATAATTACAGCCACTCCTTATCTGATTTCATCCCGGGGTTATATAAATAACAATCCATATATTGAGTTTGTAATTCTTTCAATAAAATCAAACGAAAATGTTCATTTTTTTTTCCTCCCTCTCTCCAGAGCAATTAAAAATGAAGAGATTTTTTTTTGCAGAGTCTGGAAGTTCAGCTTGGAGTTTATTAAATCAGCTCCCAGCTTATCTAAACCTCCCTGGAATTGCGTGATAACAAAATCTTATCACTCGGAGTTTACAGCCCGGCCACAAGAGCCTCTCATTTTCTTCTCCATTTCCTGCTCCTTCTGCTGCCCTCAGCTGAGAGCAGCAACTCCCAAAAATTCTGATCCTTTTCCTGGGGTACAACTGCAAACACCCCAAAAAAAAAATGTTAATTGAAGTCCTTCAGTCTTGATAAAATTTCTGGTTTTGGGGTCATCTGCTGGTAAAGAGGTTGGTGTTTGTATTTGATCTCAGCAGGTTTTTCTCATCTGGTGAGATAGAGTTACACTAAAAAAAAGTGGACATTTTGAATATGAAATGTTTGGCAAAATCCAGGCGTTGGAACATCTGTTTCAACCTGATTTGAGTCCTGCTTTTCCCCCAAAACCGCCACCCCCAGCACATCTGGGATTGCTTTCTCCCTTATCTCCCCGATCCCAAATCCAACACCCTCCCTCTGTGGTTTCCCTCTTCATCAGGAATTTGAATTTTATTTTCCAAACTCMGGCAAACCACGGCAAAGGAGACACCGCAAAGGGGCTTTGACCCTTCTTTACCAGGGGTCGGGAGAAAAATTCATTTATCACAAAGTGTGAGGCGCTG
>NW_026623742.1:81921-140469 GCF_030028575.1 Malurus melanocephalus | reverse complement strand
TTTTTTTTTTTTTTTTTTTCCCCTGCTGGATTTGTTCTCCGAGTTGAATCCGAGGGGGAAAAAGGTTTAAAATCTGTCTGAAATCCTAATTGCACTGCACTGGAGCTGGGAAGGGGAGAAAACACTTTACAAGGGTGAGTTCCTACACCTCAACATCAGGGAAAGTGTCTCCTAAACACACCCCAGTAAACCYAGACCCTTTTGCTGATTCACCCCAAAATTTAAAACGGAAAGTGGGAGGAACCCAGCTCCAAAATCCCAATCTGTATCAGCTTTCTTCAGCCCCACGACATGAAAACACGGCTAATAAAGATCTTTGGAGGGCGGCAGATGGAGTTTGAACCTCGCAGCCAAGTCCAGCCCCAATCCTAACGAGGTCTGGGGAGGTTTAACCTGAGTTTAAAACTCATAATGGGGTTTTTGGTGCACGGCCCCAGCATGAGATCACACCAAGATCACCCCTGAAAAAAACTCCCTGGATGTCTCAGATAACAAAATAACCTCACCAAATCACCTCACCTCACTCTTCCCCTGGGGAACACTTCAAATGCTGCAGGAAGGACATTTATTAACTGAAGTTATGGTGCTTTTATTCTGATAAATAGAAATTTCTAAATGCAAATCCCAGGCCTGTGGCATGAGTGTCTATTGCTTGGACGAATAAAATGAAATTAGGAATTTTCTACTCAGATTGATTTTCTTTACTGTGGTGCTGGTTTGAAAGGTAACAGCCTCTCCAAGTAGTCTGCCTAAAATGCAGTGATTAATCTTGGTTAATTGTTGCCATAATTAAATGGTCAATAAAGGATACACRCAATTCTTCCTTCTGAGTTTTGACTTACTCATTCCATGCTCTGCACTCTTGTGTGGAGTACAAAATGTATATGAGACTTTTTGATACATTTCTTTAAGAATCTCAGGAAGTTTTCCACCAAACTCARAAAATGTGCTTYGATCTGCAGTCCTGARTTTGAAATTTTTGKYTAGRTACACCCACCCAAATTTAAAATTATCGATGAGTGAGAAGAACGTGTAATAAGAAATRCAAARCAATAAAAACTATCTTYAATAAGAAATACAAAACAATAAARRCTACCTTTAATAAGAAATACAAAACAATAAAAACTATCTTCTCTGTGATACTTTCAAAGATGYAATAATGGCAATGGGTATTACTGAAAATGAGGCAAACTGCTGGATGACCGCCAGTGTTAAATGATTTTTAAAGGTGAAGGGAGTTTAAAAGGACACGAATAACTTATAAAATGAGCTCAAAATATCCCAAGCACGTTCTGAAGGGAGCTAGAGGTGTGTGGGTGGTAGCTGGGTCTGATTGTCCATGCCAGGATGAGAAAGCCCTGAGGAAATGGGGTAAAATGGTCTTAACTGGAAGAAGAAGAGTCAGCACAGCCTCCTCTGGTTTTTCCCCTGGTTTTCAGGGAGGTTGGTGCTCACCCAGTGTCCTTTGCTTCAGCTTTTAATGCAAATTCCTTCACAAAGGAAAAAAAAAAAATCCCTGAATTCCCAGAGTTTTGGTGGTAACCAGAAGGAAGCAGTGGCATGGGTTTATCTTTGTCCTGGTGTGATATAAACCTTGACATGGAAATCTGCGTCCTCAGGCACCCTGGAGATGCCCAGAGCTGCCAGAAGAAAGGGGATTGAAATCAGTTCCCAAAATTGCTTCATCTCCACTGAAGGAACACYCAAAAAGGGTTCTTTGGCTGGGGGATTTCCCCAAAACTTGTAACCTGTTGTTATGTCCTGTCCTCACTGACAAAAGAGGAGGTTTGAGTGCTTCAGGACCCCTTTCCCCATCACACGGGAGGGCAAACACCRTTCCCAGCTGTGATTCCGTGTGGGATGGGGATGAAATCCCAATGCAGTCCAAGCTCAGAACATTTGGGATTGAGCCGTGCCCCCATCAGTGGGTCCCAGACCAACACCGAGGCAAGAGGCAAATGCAAGACCAGGCAATTTCTACATTTAAGGAAATGAGGGAAAAAACCCAATAAAAATACACAGATAACCTTTTTTCCATGTTTTTTTTATCACTCTTCCCTCGTAATTTTTGGGTGCTGAGATGTTTCTCTCCCCCATTCAATAAAAAACAAATGAAACTCCGCACTTTGCCTGGAAAGCAAAACCAGTGGAGAATGGGAGAGAAGCTAATTTTGTTATAAAAATAATCTTTTATCTGTGCACGACAGCAATATTTATTCAGGAAGGGTACACAGACAGCAGGAGGTCAGCACTCCCACTGCTTGGCTCAAAGGCTCCACCACGCTCTTTGTTTTGTTTTATTTCTCCTTTTTTTTTTTTTTTTTTTTTTTTTTTTGACAATTCATTCCCATAGATATTTATTTTTCCTGAAAAGCCTCGAGCGGCTTTCACCCATCCCCAATACAAACCAATAAAACAACGGTGGCTGCTCGGTTTGGGTGTTTTAGGTGACAATTTAGGTTTATGCTCGATGGTCCCACATTGACCTCTCCCCACAAATTACCTCCCTGAGCCTTTCCACAACAAACACAATTTGTTCCTTCCACCCCAGCTCCTGGAATTTGTGGTGGCTGMAGTTGCAGACATTTTCCTTGAACTAAAACCTGAGAATTTGATGAGATGTTGCAACTCTCTTTTTATTTTATTATTATTTTTTAATGCTCAGCAGTATTTTTTATGCTGCTCCTTTTCCCCATTCCAGTCCTGGGAGTTGTTGGTTCCTCCTCCGGCGTCTCTCCAAACACCCTACGAAAACACATCAGTTAAGAGCAACCTTTTTTTTGTCAGCACAGAGATGCCAAAATCTAAATAAAATCCATCATCTGGTTAAGAAGGAAGAGGAGAATTTGGTGTTGCTTCATTCCCTTGACGTAGCTCCAGGATGCTCTGCTCAGTGGGTGACGGAGACGAGCAGGGAGGAGACGCGATTTAGGAGAAAAAAAAAAAGAAAAATATTGGGTTGAAAACCTCAGAAAATCTTTCTGTTTCAGGTGAACAGATTTAAACTTGAAGGCTGTGTTTCAACCTTGTTCAAACACCGCCTGGGCTCTGACAAAACAGGGATCTGTCAGTGGAGGAACTGCAGGAGGATGTTRTTCCAATGTTCGCTGTCTCTTTCGATCCATTTTCATCCCACGTCGTGATATAAGGCTTTAAAAAGCCCTTAAGCACCTGTAATAACATCAACCTTTTCATCAAAACCTCCTCGGAGCATAAGAAATGATGTTTATTTAAATTTTGCAACGGGCTAACGATAAAGTCCCGTCTCTATTTCGCTGCTCCCGCGATTTGCACATGAAAAGATTTTGGCGGGGCTGGGTTTGGTTCAGGCTCCTCTCTCCTTCCTGAAAACCTTTTTATTAGGGGGARCACAGCCTCCCACGATGTGGGGATGAGGTGTGACAGCAAGGCTGAGATGTGCTGCAAAAAACGCTGCTAAAAACAGCAAAACAACTGAATTTTGGTTTTATTTTGTTGCAGTTTTTCCAGGCAATGCAGGGTAACCTCCACCTCCCAGCTAGGACAACACTGCAAGATTATTTTAATAATAAATTTTTAATTATTAAAAAGATTAGCTTTAATAATGTATTATTTTGAATAATCTTGCAAGATTATTTATTTTTTGGTTCTGATGTAGCAAATTTTGCTGAAAGAAAGAAAATAAATCCCTGGAAGATTCACCAACCAGGAAAGCAGAAATACAGCTATTTTAATCCCTTTTTTAGGGATTTTAGGCGGCTTTTTTGCCTTGCTGGGCTGCAGAGAACACGTCGCTCTGCTGAAGGAACACGCCTTGAGCGCTGCTCGGTGGTGTCAGCAGAGAAAGGGGGAGTGAGAAGAAGGAGAAAAAGATGTGAGTTTGACAGAGTTAATCTGAGCCCCGCTGAAAGACGGGGCTGACGGAGCGCGCCCGATCCGTCACCATCCTCTCGCCTTTCAAACCTCCACGGGGCTGTTCCCTCCTGGATTCCCTCCTGGATGGAGGAACGGGCTCTGCTGATCCGCCAGCCCCTCCTGGCTCTGCCCCTCTGCCCCAGGCAGGCACCACGACCCTCTTGTGCTGTAGAAAGTCGGGATAAAATCCCACTTTTGCTTCTGTTTTGGAGCGGGGCGGCTCTGATCTTTCAGAGCAGCTCTGTGCAAGGTGTTTCCTCGCTGGAGGGGCGATTTTGTGAGTGACAGAGCTGAGCAGCCCCCAGATCTCCCTCAGCTCAGCATCCTGTCAGGGTGGCGGAGCAGAGGAGATGTTGGGGATGGCCGGGGACAGCGGGAGGAAGCGCCCGGTTGACATTAACGCCACGGGAACAACAACAATCCCGGCTGCTGTCAGCTTTTGTTTTGTCTTCCAGGCACCACGGGGCTGGGCAGCTTTGCAGAGGGAGCTGAGGAGCCTGGAGATGCTTTGCAGATGTTTAAAGGGGACCCTCACACCCAGAGGAGGAGCCTGGTGAGGGACGGGGAAGTCCCGATGGGAATGGCAAGGCAGGGATGGAGATGGGATCAGGGCAGATCCAGAGGGACAGGGGAGGGCAGGGGTGGGGATGGGCAGGAAGGGGACACCCAGTGACACAGAGGAGAGCCAGAGCAGGAGCTGCACACACCAGGGAGATGCAGACAAAGGGACGAGCTAGGAAAACATCCCTGGCAGGGATATCCTGGAGGTGAAGCATCCTGAAATGCAGTGGTATTCCCAGAGCAAGGATATTCCCATAACAAGGATATTCCCAGAGAAGGGATATTTCCAGAGCAGGGATGCTCCCAGAGCAGTGATATTCCCAGAGCAGGGATATTCCCAGATCAGAGATTTTCCAAGAGCAGGGATATTCCCATAACAGGGATATTCCCAGAGCAGGGATAGGAACATTGGCACAACTTTGAGACATGTCTTACCAGAGCCTTGTGCCCAAACTCACAAAAAGACGAGGTCGAGATGGGATTTTACAGAGAAATTCTTCCCTGTGAGGGTGGGGAGGCCCTGGGATGGATTTTCCAGAGAAGCTGTGGCTGCCCCTGGATCCCTGGCAGTGCCCAAGGCCAGGCTGGATGGGGTTTGAAGCACCCAGGGACAGTGGAAGGTGTCCCTGCCATGGCAGGGGTGGCACTGGATGGGCTTTGAGGTCCCTTCAACCCAAACCATTCCACGAGCAAATTCACACAGGAGCATTTTCAGRGATTCTTTGTGTCCATAGTTATATTTATCTCCCCACAATTAATTCTGGGATCACTCTGTGTGCCGCCAGAAGGGAAACACCACCATTTTCCAGCTTTTCCTTCTCCTTCTCTGCACACATTTTGGTTTCTTTGAGTTTTCTCCAGGTTTAACCTCCCTCTTTCATCAYCATTTTGCCTGTTCCCCACAAAGCACCCATCAGGGAGCCATCAGAACGGCGAGGATGGAAAACTGCAGAGGAAACGCCATTGAAACAAATTAATCTGCAGTTTCTGGCTCTTTTTTTGTGGCTGAACAAAAGGTTGTCAGCACACTGGGAGTATTGATATTTCCAGTGGGGAAATYTGGRTTTAGAAGAGAAAATTGCCTARGACATCTTCATTAYTATTATTATTATTATTATATTTTATTRTTATTATTGCCAATATTACTATTATTAGTATGATCATTATCATGATTACTTTACCATATTATTACCGATTTTGATTATGATTACGACCATTATTATAATGATTATTATCCTAATTATTAGTATTATGCTCTGCTTTGCTTTCCTTTMCTTCGCTTTGCTCTTGACAGTCCCAGAAAATTTCTCCTTTAGTATTTCTCCTTCAATCTGTGGAAATCACTGAGATATTGATGGGGCCAAATCACCAAACCCTTCCCAGGAAGCAGCGATTGTAACCGAGCCTTCCAGCAGAATTTCACAGCGCTTTCTTCCCCCAGCAGGATAAAATTAGCCGGGCTCTCCCGAGATGACAGCTCAGAGCTCCAGCTTCCCTCAGATGACCTCAATGGAGTCATTTGTTGCTTAAATGACAGACAAACGCCGTAATTAGGTCTATTTAGCCAAGGGGAGGTGAAAGGTCAAACTACTGGGCAAACTGTCTCCAATGCCGGGATTGGGGACCAGCCGGGGCTTGGCGGGAGGTGATGTTTGTACAACAACCTGACACGGGCAGCAGCAGGTCCCTGCCCGGCCCCGGGGGCTCCCRGGCGTGTCCCGAGCCTGAAATCCCCTTTTCTCCTCATAAACCCCTCAATTTGCTCATTTGTGTCGTGAGGGATTAGGGACRGAGGAGGGAAGGGMTGGTGAAAAKGTGGGCSGTTGTGTTGTGGGTTTGGGGTGGGMGATCCACGATCCACGGAGAGGTTGGGAGATCTGGGCTGATGGARTGGGAAATCACCGACCTTTCCCACCTCATTCCCCTCCTCCTCCCTGGCAGTGCTCCCTTCTGCTCTCCTTTGCTGATTTATTTCCTGAATTTGGTTTGTGAATTTTGCGTGACCAACCCACACACAAAGCCACGCCTGCGTTTCTCTCTGCTCTTTTTCGGTTTGGACGCTACAGATCCAAGTTTGAACATCATTCCTGCATGACAGCATCCCTTGCCAGACATCCCCAGTCTCCAGAAGATCCCKGGACAGATTTCCCTGCTGGAAATGTTCAGCAGAAGAGGCTGGGTTTGGCTGCTCCTGCTGGCTGCCCATCCTCAGGGCTCACAGCAAATCCAAAACCCTTTTACCTACAAAGCATTTGCAGGATTATCCTCGGCTGTTTCACAAAGGAGGGAAACTATAGGATTTGGAGCAGTGGAAACTATAAATGAAGAGCTCCAATTTGCAAAGAGAGGTGGGAGAAGGTGACCAACATTTTGGTTTTGAATTAAATGAACTTGGAGTCCTCCTCACCAAAAACAAAAACAAAAACAAAAAAAAAATAATTCCTTGATCTTCCTGTGAGTTTTCTTCAGGTTCCTCCACCATGATTTGCTTCTGTACCCATGTGGGGATGGTGCTTAAAAATCCTGAAGGTGACCAGGACAATTTCCATGGTCCATTCTTGTGGTGGTGACCATTCTGCAGCACATCTGGATGTCCTGGCATTTCCATTGTCTATCCCTGGGGGTGTCATTGCCCTGGAGCACATCTGGGTGTCCTGGCATTTCCATTGTCCATCCCCATGGTGATGACCATTCTGCAGCACATCTGGGTCTCCTGGCATTTCCATTGTCCATCCCCATGGTGGTGACCATTCTGCAGCACATCTGGGTGTCCTGGCATTTCCCTGCCCGCCTTCCCTCCCCCACATCCCATCCACCTGAGCCCCTGCCCGTCTCCTCCAGATCCTGCCCCAAACCCCCCTTCCCTCGGGAGGCCTCTTCACCCCTGTCTGCGGGGCCGCRGGAAGAGGTGCCGGTGACGCTGCTGAGAGAGAGGGTCACGGGGAGCCGACGTGAGAGTGAAAAGAAAATTAGAAAACAAACAGAGRGGAGGTGGAAGCGCGCCCGCCCTTGAAGTGCAAAGACCTCGCCGTCCCCCCCGAAARGGGCTTATCTTCAAAAAAGGGCCCTTGCGATGATACAAGAAAGAGCAGACTTCTCACACCTTGTCTTCACTTCCCGCAGATCCTATCTGCCCACAAGTGCCTGTGATCTCGGGCAGACCTCTCTACCTTGCCCCTCGCCTTTCAAGTCTGCAGCAGATGTTTTGCTAAGCYGGAGACCTTCCCACTTCATCCTTTCCTCCCCGGCTGATGGCGCGGGGGAAGGCAAGCAGTGTTTCTGATGGGAATTGTCATCCCAGAGACTTTTTTTTTGGTGCGTTTTCTGGTGGATGGATCAGTTTGTTTGAAGAGCATCTCTTAATGAACACCTCATTGGGCAAAAATGAGGAAAAAGAGTTTTCACTGCTTGTGAGGGGCTTAAAGCTCAGTGAGAGTACTGAAATAATTTGCTCCRTTTTCAGAAATCCTCATCGCACAGGAGTTAGAATGAGTCACGAAACTTATATTTTTTATAATGACATGATCCATATTTTTCCACTGTTTCTCAGTCCAAAAACGGACAAATCATGACATTCTGGATGAATGTCCAGGGTGTGAGTGAAGAGTCCTAAACTGGAAATAGGATTTGTTGTGCTGGTGTTTTCACCTCAGGATCTGGTTGGAGTCCCATGGCTCCCGTGTTGGCGTCAGCAGGAGGGATGTCCCCACGCCAAGAGCACATGGATTGAGTCATTCCTGCAGGGGAATGGGAACTCGTTGCTTTCACACTTCTCCATCGACAGCAGTGACCTCCCGCTCCCAAAAACGCTGAGGTTCTCCCAGGAGACCTCCCTTCATCTGCTCCCTATCTTCCTCTGACACAAACCACCCYGCAGGTTCCCTGTAATGGGATTACACGGGTGAAATCCCCTTTATCAGGAGATCTTGCAGTGTTTCTCGGCCCTTTGTGACACTCCTGTTCAGATTGATAACATTCCTCCCTGCTCTGCTGCTCTTCCTGCCCACGGGATGAAGTCCAAATCCCTTCCCATGGAGCAGGTCTCTTTCACAAAGCAGGGAAAACTGTTTCTTCCTCGGGGAAAAATTAGCTCCAACAGCCACTCCAACCCTTCCAGCCCAATCAACTCTTACTCTGTGCTTTGTAGGTCACTGCAATTTCCTATGAACTTGAGGGGAGATTTTCTTGGGAAAAGCGCTTTTTTTTTTTTTTCCCCTGTAACTTTTCCAGCTGTTGATTTTCCCCTAGGAAAGTCAAATTATACTTGAGCATTGTATCAGAAGACGGATTAAAAAGCCAATCTGTCACACAAGAAAAACCTGAACTGAACAGCTTCCTGCATTTCCTGGGCTGGGAACCTTAGAAAATAAGACCCAGACGATTTTTCTTCCAGCACAAAACATCCAGGATGAAATCAAACCACAACCCCGGGGACTTTGGAGGACTTTTGGGATTTGGTGACCTTGATGTGTACAATCTAGGAGGGAGGGGAAGCCATTGGCCAAAATTGGAGCGTTTCAGGGAGCGGAGTAAATTGTAACCACGTTCCAGGGAGCTTGCCAGGGAGGCTAATGGGCTGATCTCATCCACCTTGATGTAAATCCAGCCCAGCCCCAGGAAAGCCAACAGCATTATCCTGGCTCGGTGCGGAGGTACCGCTGAGATCACAAATGACACATTCCTAATGAAGACAAAGTCAGGGGAGCACGTGCCCYGCGTGGAAAATGAGGGTGTGGTGATGTCCCAGGCTTTGGATCTCACAGGATGTGAACCTGGCTCGAGGATGAAGGATTTTGGAGATGTTCTTCTATTTATTTGCTCTGTGTGAGCTCTTTGGGATCTGCTGCTCCTCCTTGCTGAACTTTCCCCCTGGAGATCCCTGAGGAACCCTCYGAAGATGCCCTCCCACAACCTGAGTAAACTGAGGCAAGGATTTATTTAAAGTGTCTTGCCTGAGTCCAAACACAAAGGCAGGAACAAGAAAGGAGCAGTGCCACGAACTCATGTGCCAAAATTTTAGCTGAATATGGTTAAAATTAAAAAACATTAAAATGCTGTGAGAAGCCTGCACAGGCTCCTTCCTCGGACGCACAGAAAAAATTCACTGTGAGCTCCCCAAGGATGCTGCCTCTCTGCTTTGAAATCTCATGCAAGAGAGAATAAATACAGAGCCCCTTCCCCCTCCTCCCCTGACATTTGGGTTGTGATTAAGGCACCATTCATCGCCCCTCGTCTCCCGAAGCCTTTACTATTTATGGACCTGCTGTTTTTCCAGGGGTTGACACTAGCGTGCATTCAGCCCCGCTCTTCTCTCCCCGTCCCATCCTGTCCCCCCTCGCCCCTCCCTGCAGGCATTTCTCCATTTCAGTAGAGAAACCACGAGTGACTGGAGTGTCTGTGACCTCTGGGCTGTCAAACTCCCACTGACTAAATAAAAGCRGCCCAAGAGGGAGAGAGTTGCCATAAATCACCTCCCGTGACGGAGACCACCTGGGATCYGCTCCCTGCACGGAGGTACCCGGCCCGTTCCAGCTGCTGAGCTTGCACTTTCCCGCATTTTTACCGACACCGCTGCAGAGATACGCCGTGTTTACACAGGGAATGGAAATTGCAGTTTTACTGCACGGGCCTGGTCGGCTCGGCTCGAGGTGGGCAAGCTCTTGGGTTAGGGCAGGGGTGAGGTTTGTCGCATGGCAGAGGTGTGGGAAGAGCCTGCTCCACAGTGGGATGGGGCAAATGATCCCGGTGGGATGGGCAAGTGATTGCTGGGATGGGCAAGTGATCCCTGATGGAATGGGGCAAGTGATCCACGTGGGATGGGGCAAGTGATCCCTGAGGCAAGTGATCCCTGGGGCAAGTGATCCCCATGGGATGGGGCAAGTGGTCCCTGTGGGATGGGGCAAGTGATTGCTGGTGGATGGGGCAAGTGATTCCTGGGATGGGGCAAGTGATTCCTGGGGCAAGTGATTCCCAGTGGGATGGGGCAAGTGATCCCCATAGAATGGGCAAGTGATTCCTGGTGGGATGGGGAAAGTGATTCCTGGGATGGGCAAGTGATTCCCGTGGGATGGGGCAAGTGAGCCCTGGTGGGATGGGGCAAGTGATTCCTGGGGCAAGTGATCCCTGATGGAATGGAGCAAGTGATGCCAGGTGGATGGTGCAAGTGATCCCAGTGGGATGGGGCAAGAAAACCCCGGTGGGATGGGGCAAGTGATTCCCATGGGATGGGGCAAGTGATCCCTGGGGCAAGTGAACCCTGGTAGGATAAGGCAAGTGATGCCAAGGTTTGGGCTCCTGCCCTGCTCATCCATGTGGAAGCTTTTTCCAYGCTGAGGGAAGATGGAGACGTTCATGTCAGAGGAAAGCAGGGTCAGATTCAGATCTAGACAGACTTGGTTGGGGCCAAGGGTGGCATCTGCAGCTTCTGGATCTACCTGAGGGCTCCCAGGTCATCAGTCCCTCTGTCAGGGTGTCCAATCCCCTCAAAGTCAGCCTGAACCACCATGAAGCCTTCAGCCAACCCAAAGGTCTTGGGGTAAACTGAAGGGGATTGTGGAATCATGGAATGGTTTGGGTGGGAAGGGACCTCAAAACTCATCCAGGATACCTTCCACTGTCCCAGGCTGCTCCCAGCCCCATCCAGCCTGGCCTTGGACAATTCCAGGGATCCAGGGGCAGCCACAGCTTCTCTGGGCACCCTGTGCCAGGGCCTSYCCACCCTCMCARGGAAGRATTTCTCYSTGAAATCCCATCTAAACCTCCTCTCTTTCAGTTTCCATCCATTTGCCCACCTGGTGTGAAGATCTGCTCCTGCTGAGTGAGGAGCCCTTTCTAGGGTCAGACAGGACCATTCCCAACGACTTCACTTAATCCATGTGGCCGTGACAAAGTGAATTTGGGAATCGCCCCTGCCCTCCACATCTGGCCAAGTTGCTTTAAATTATTTCCAGCCAGGATTTCAGTGCTCATCTGTTGAGGCCTCGGCATTTGTTATTAAGTAGCATCACCATTTTTAAACAAAAAGATGTATATTCGGAGCAATGTTTATCGAAAAAAGGACTTTCACTAACAAGAAAGGAATTTTGTTGATGGTCTTCCCTGAACAAAGAAAATTGGGGGCAGGGGGGTGAACAACCATGAAGGCCAGGAACATTAATCCTGTGAAATGAAGTTCAAGTGGAGAAATTAAGCTGGGAGAAAGGTGATTCCGAAAGGAGGAGGATGACAATTTCCAGGAGGTTCCTGAAATCTAAAAAAAAAAATAAAGAAAAGAAATTGTATTTGATAATAGCAATAGGTGTGTAAACTTTTCTTCTGATCACTGTTTTTCCCGACTGTACAAATTTCAAAGCAACTTTAATGTTTTTTATTTCATGGGAAGAGTTCTTACCACATTGCATGAACAAGGGGCTAAGATAGATTTCAGGACAGGAACACATTTTTCCATCCTGRAGGTTGTTGTGGCCAAAATGCAGCTTGGGAAACTCTGAAGACAGCTGATAGAGTGAAACCCTAGGACTTGGTGGACAAATAATTTTTTTTTCAGACTGATTCCAAACCCAAATAACTCAAAGGAAAAGCAGTTTGGAAATAATTTGGGTGAGATCAGCCAGAAATGATATTTTGCTTTTGCATGGACAAGCAAAGCCAGAAATCAGAGCTGCAGTGAATGAACCCATTCATGGTGACTCTGCTCATGATGGAACCTCCCCTTCCAGCCCAGCCCTTCCCACCTCGTGCTGTGCCTGGCTCGGTTTTCCCAAAAAAAACTCGGTTTTCCCAAAAATCTGAGGGAGATGTCCAAGGTGGGACCATGAAGGGCAGAGCTCACAGAGGAGTGGCGCTCCCAGATTGCCCCTCCACATTTTTCCAGCCTCAGCCTTGTCCCTGCTGCTGGGGGTCTCCCAAGCTCTCTGCACTTCTGGATCTCAACAGAGGAGAAGCTGGAGAGAAGTCTGGACAGGGCTGGGAATGGCCCAGTTGGAGGCTGCTGGTCTGAAATTCCTTGATATTTAAAATAATCCAAATGTTGTGCCCCTTTTTCCCTCTTTCCCCCTTTAACAGAATCAAGGTGTCCATCATGCCATGGGACAATCCATGGGATCCCCAAAATGCTGGAGAACCAAAACCCCCCAGCTTCAGGAATATCTCCCTTGGGTTTTTTTTTTTGTTTGTTTGTTTGTTTGTTGTTTTTGGTTTTTTTATTAATTTGAGATGTTCAAACATCTGGATATCCCTCTGGACTGACCGAGATCACCGTGATCCTCAGCAAATGCACATTCCCTGTTACAGCCTGGGGACCAGCCCTTCACGTGGATCTCTTTTCSCTGTGCCAGGACAGCCAGTTTGCTTTTCCCTGGAGCCCCTTCAGCCCTGGGATGCCAGAGAACATGCCAGGAAGAGAAAATTCCTCTCTGACGTAAATGCAGGAGCAGCGCACTCCCTGCCAGGCTGAGAGGCACTGGGGTTGCTCAGAATGGCATCTCTGTGTCCCTTTCACACACAAAAAAAAGCCCTGAACCCTTTCCACCAACTCCACAAATTAAATTTAGGAGCGTTGCACRTTCCCAGATAAAGGTTTGGTTCACTCAGGTTTACAGGGTTACATTTAATTGGAGAGCTCAGCAGAAACTGAGAGGTTTCCACAAAGGCTTGGGCAGCTGGGACATTAATTGCATTATTTTCTTTATAGATAAATCTTATTTGGTGGAGCCACCATAATCAGATAAAGAAGAGATAAGATCAAACCTTGCCTTTAAATTCCAGATCTCCTGGCTTGGGAAAATACGAAGCTCAAATTACGGTGGAACTTTTAATGGGCTTCAGAGATTTCTGCCCAAGCAGGATGGAAAAAAAAATGTAGATCCCTCAAGATCCTGGAAGGASCAGATATCCCAGATTTGTGAAGTAGTCAGCATTTTCTGATAAGGAGCAGGAGGTATTCAGATCTAAATATGTTTTTCAGGTCTGCTGATGTTTTTCCATATAAAATCTGTGCTCTCCTTCAGGAAAAGGACCCGAGTCCCTGCAGCCATCACGACAGCCAGCCCTGACACCCAGCCTAATTCCCTGTGTCGGCTTTGATCCAAAACATTCTTCCGAGCAGGAGAAGCCCGGGGAAGGGAGMGGGGAAGGGACCAGGGGGAAGGCTGAATAAGGGAGCCAAGAGGCTGCTCTGGAAAATCACGGCTGAAGTTACAGGAGGGGAATTAATCTTGAGAGGCCGCATGTAACAGTTCCATCCATCAGCAAGACACCCGTGCCATTATTAGAGGAGATGGAAAATTAAATTGCAAAATTATCTGTTCTGTTTCATTGACTCTTTTTTTTTTTTTTCCCCTTTCTTTCTTTCTTCCCCCTGCTCATTCCAGGCATCACTTGCAGCAATTCCACTGGCAGCTGGCAGTGGGTTATGARAAGCACCTGGCCATGAAAGGAAATCAGATCCCAGGGCACTTTTGGTAGCACTGCCATTGCTGAGCTCCTGCTCCAAACGTGGCAGGAGAGGGGGACCCAGCTGGGTGGGGCGAGGATGAGGGGCCCTGGGTGGGATGTCCTGATGTGCCGAGCTCCTGGGCATCGTTTCCCTCTGGGTCGTGGCTGACTGCCAGGCTCTGAGCCCTGCCCGTCTCCAAACACGGGAAAAATGCTGGAGATGAAAACCCTGGTGCTGACTAGAGGGCAYCCGTGCTCTTATCCTCCTCTTCTTCTCCCTGATGTTCCCTWCCTCCATTTCTTTTTTTGCTGTCCYRCTCTTCACATTTCCTCCTAAATGCCCCACTCTTTCRTCTTCCACGATCTCCTGTGCAACTTCCAAACCCCATTTGAGACCACTGGGAATAAAATAATTTAAAGCTAACAATGACATTAAAATAAAAAAAAATATCCCCACTGGAATATAATTTTAAACAYCCCACCCCATCCCAACAACCTTTTCTTTGGCATTCCAAACACAGGGACACCCCAACCTCTGTCCAAGGCCAGGCTGGACAGGGTTTGGAGCAACCTGGGACAGTGGAAGTTTCATCAGAAAAAGATGAGCTTTGAGATCCCTTCCAACCCAAACCATTTCATGATTTCATATTCCTAAAATCATGGGAATCCAAGAGAAAAGAGATTAACATGGAGCTACCACCCAAAATGCAACAACCCAAGCTGCGTCCCTCATGCAAGCAATGTGCCAAAGGTAAGTACAAAGAAAAAAGCATAAAAATGGTTAAACCCCCTTGAAAACAGTCTCCTTGTAAACCAAAGGGAGAATTTATCAAGTAATGTCAGGCATGGATCAAGCCCTAATGAGTGGAAGGGCTCTGGTTGGTTTTGAGTCCTAATTGACCATTATCTCACGAGGAGTGGAGRGAAAGAGAAGCAGCAAAGAGATGACCTGAGTATCTCTGTGCTGTGCTGGTGGAAAGATCAATCCATAACAGTGAGGAGAAATGTAAATAAATTGTCCATCTTGGGAGGACCTGAACTCTGGGTTGCCACCAAAGAGAATTTCCTTCTTTTTTTCCGTATACACACATTTATAATTTCTAATATTTTTATTCACATCATATAATTTGTAGGCATTTTTAGGGTAATACCCTGGTGAAACCCCATTATGTAAAGATTTAATTAAGCCCAGCAGTGAGGTTTGTACTGAACAAACCTTCCCTCCCTTGTTTTTTCTCTGATTCCTGGCTTTTCCTGGCTGTTGCCTTGACGAGTAATTTGTAGGGGTCAAGACATAAACCGTAATTTCAGAGCTGCATTTTRTGCTGCTACTGTTTCCCTGACAGGGGAGACTTCTGTAAAATAACAACAACAAATRGAAATATCCAGCTCTTGAGAAGCTCTTTAATCAGGGATTCTCGAGGTATTTTGCAAAGGGAAAAGGCAGCAGAGTGGTTGCTCAAATTGAGGAAACTTTTCAGCCTCTCCTGTCAGGGGGTTCTCCCAGTTCTGATGGAAATTGGGGGGCTCCGTGGGTGTCAAACCCATAACTCCCGGGGGAACAAGAGCATCCACCTCCATGAGATGTTTTGATAMCCTGGAGGTTTTTGGGGTCTTTTTCAAATATTTTTGTGGCCTGTTTTTGTTCCCATCAGACTTGGAGGACACAACAGATCTTCCTTGAATTGGTTCTTGCCGCAGCAATGGAGAAATTGCAGCATCCAGAGGAAGCAAAATGACCCAGCAGAGCTCCTTGCACCCTCTTAGGCACTGGGAAAGAAATCCTGGAGGGGTTTGGGTTTTCTGACTTGGTTCTTTGGCAGAAAATGTCTTGATGAGCAAAAGATGAAGGATGGATGGATGGCTGGATGGATGGACAGGGATGGATGGATGGATGGATGGATGGATGGATGGATGGATGGATGGATGGATGGAGGGATGGATGGATAGATGAGACTCCCTCAAATAATTTTTCCTGCTAAGCTGGAAGGAAAGAGCAAAACTTAATCAACAAAAACTCTGCCAAGGACAAATAATTCCCGTTTTCCCATTTTTCTCCAGACCCGTACATAACCCAGACCCAGCAGCGATGCTCTGGTGTTAAAACCCAATCTAGCCCAGAACAGGAGACACAAGGAGAATTTGGGGATCAGTAGCTGCCTCTGGGGTGATTTCTCTGTTCCCACCTGGCCCCTTCAAGTGCCTCCATCCCCACGAAGGAGTCAGAAATGCCCCTTTGCCCTCAGCCCAAGCTCTGGCAATAAATCCAGGACARTGCAATGCAGAGGATGGCAAGGCTCTGTGCCAGAAATGTCCCTGGAGCACAGCCTGGCCGTGCTGAACCAGGGGAACATAAATTCCAGCCAGTTCTGCCTTCTACCATGAAGGCTGAGGGAGAGAAATGGAATCCAAGCCTCTCCCAGGCCAGTCCCGTGCCAAACAGCAGCTTCTGTATCCTCTGCTGGTTTATTATAAACAGGTTCCCAGTGCAGTTTTGAAGCAGAATTTTTTATGAATAAACGTGGGACGTTTTTTTTTTTTCCCCTGCAAAGTCATTTCTTGAAACCTTTGCTGTCACTGTGAGCACCCCTGCAAACCTCGGGTTATTTTGGGGTTTCTCCTGGAAATCCCACTCTGAAATTGCCGTCATTTGCCTTTCCCAGAGCTGCCTGTGCCGGGAATGTTCCCCTCAGGAATGATCAGCAGCAGTTTTTTTGTGTTCAGACCCAAATTCCCTGTTTACTACTTATGCAAAGGGGCTTTTTTTTTTTTTTTTTTTTTTTCCCCTCACTGTAAACACAGTTGATCACTTTATATCCTCTGTATATTGTTTCTTAATATGAATGAAGTGAGGCAGCCCTGCAGCCGTCATCCAGAGCAGGGCCTAAAATAAACTTACAGCGACTCGGGGAGTGTTTGGCTTTGCAAACTGTGAAAACGGCTTCAACCCTGCAATAAGTACATGGGCATATTTTTAGCACTTAACATTTGGTATTTTGTAAAAAATCAGGGCAAGGATATCACGAATTTGATCTGTTTACCTTGCTTTTGTTGGGTTTTTGGTTCTTTTTAAACAACTCTCGCTGCACAAATRTTTTATCTGCTACTGCAGAATCCAAGACAAACAAACCTGCTGGGAGCGCATTAAAAGAAGCAGGTCCCCACATTCTAATGAGGTAAAGAGAAAGAAATATTTGACCTTTTTGCCAAAAATATTATGGCTTCCATTTGCTTTCTATTTCCCTTTTATTAAATCACTCGTACAAACCACTCCGGGCTCTCAGTTCATTCGGTGACAATTCGTTTATGGCGTTCCTGAAGTGGATTTAGATTGGAGTGATAAAATTGGAGGCCAGAATCACAGCCATCATGGAAAATACTGGCTCATTTTTGGCTCTGCACAGCGCAGCTGAAAGATTACCAGGGGCTGCCAATAAGCAGGAGGAAGTCGAGATAATAATAAATACATTTATAGACACGAGCTGGGCTCCAGGACAGGCCACAATAGATTTGTGGAAGGTGAACTGGAGTGTTTAACTGTGTCTCATTAATGGGGAGAAATCTGGCGGGTTGTGAAGAGGTAACTACAGTTCAGACWCTGGGTTTGTAGGATCTTTCCAGCAAAAGTGCAGGTCTTGCAAACCCTCAAATTGAGCAGCTTTCTGAATTGCAGTTCAGCTGATGACATCATGGAGTCATTCCCTCTTTCCCTTGTTTTTTCACAAAAAAAAMMCCACAAAAACCCTGAGGTGTTTGGGGTATTTTCTTGGGATAGGTCTTATCCTCCTCTTCTTCTCCCTGATGTTCCCTACCTTTATTTCTTTTTTGGGTTTTGCTGTCCCTCTCCTCACATTTCCTCCTAAATTCCCCACTCCATCATCTTCTGCAATCTCCTGTGAAACCTCTCCTGAAAAACTTCCAAACCCCATTTGAGACCAGTTGGAATAAAATAATTTAAAATCAACTGTATTAAAAAATAAAAAAAAAGGAAATCCTCACTGGAATATAATTTCAAGTGCCCCACCCCCATTAAGCATGCTTAAAATTCCCCAGGGGAATGCTTAAAAAATGTTTGGCTTTACCTGATCACGTGGAAGTGCAGAGCCAAGAAAAGAAGGAAAACCCCCAAACCAGAATATTAATCCCTCAGAGAAAACACCTTTAAAATCCTGAGCTTTCAAATCTTTGTCAACATTTAGGTTGAAAAAAGACCTCCAAGATCCTAAAATTTTGACCAATCACCAGCCTGCCACCCAGATCAGAGCACGTCCAGTCATTCTTTGAACATCTCAAAGGATGGAGCCTCCACCACCTCCCTGGGCAGCCCCTTCCAATGCCTCCAAATTTAACCTTGAACATTTTGGGTGCTCAGAGGTCATTTTGTCTGGGTCTGAAACTTCCTGGATTTTGTTTACTCAAAGTACATCCACAGTGAAATTGAGCCCAGCTGAGCTCTTCCGTTTTGCAAGAGTTTTCGAATTTGTTGTAACACAGGAATTATTAYACAGAACTCAATGATCTTATGGGTCTTGTCCAACCTAAATGATTGTGTGATTTCTAGGAATTAACAGAGCCCTCAGGCAAAAGAAAAGGCAAACAATGTACTCARGCCATGAGAAAGCTCTGGGGAAGAAATTCACATTTAATGGTCCCAGGTAAGTGTGGTTTGATGGATGCAGATGGCTCAGAGTCCGTGCAGCATCCAATTAGCTCTGGGAAGGGGCTTTTATCTGATTATCCGTGTGAAATCATTGCTGCTGCCATCAGCCCTGGCTAAAAACCCATTCTTGGAGAACTTCAAGGAGAGTTTTTTCTAAAAAAAAATTTAAAAAAAAATAAAAAATCAGTCTGTGCTGTTGAGAAACTGCAAACATTAGTGGTCTGAAAGAGTGTCATTATTTCTGCTGCAGAAATGTGCGGGGTTAGTTTGGCATCTCTGGCTGACATCTGCTCCTCATTGTCTCGTGCCAACGCAAACTCATCGAGTCAGAGAAGATGAAATATTCCCCTCTGCTCCCCAGCCCACCTCTCCTCTGGCTGCAGCTGTCAGCAGCTCGGCCACCTTGGTTTCATTACGGAGCCACTTCTGCTGCTGACAGTTGTGCTCAGAGTCCTGCTGAGCCTCCTCACGACCCAGCTTCCCCCACAGCTCCTTCCCTTCCAGCAGAGATGGGTAGGACAAACCTCTGGAGAAACCCCCTAGTCTTCGTGTAAAACCCTCAGTTTCAAGCTGAGGTTTGAAGTTTGGGAAAACTAAGAAATGTCAAACATAAAATCTGCCCCAGAAAGATGGACAGCAGAGAAATGTGACCATGAAAGGAAGTCAGGGAGTCCAAAGTCTACAGGAGAAGGAAAAAAGGCAAATATTGCAGATTAAAATATTCATTCAACCCTCTGAGATTTGACACAACTCATTGTCGTAGTTCTGCTTGAGAGAGTTTTGCTGGCAAAAGAATTAACAGCCTTGCAGTGATCAAAAGGGGAAAAGGCTGGGAGGGGAAGTGAGGACCTCAGGAGATGCTGGAGGGTTGTGCAGAAACCCTAAGGCAGCAGGAGTTGCCAGGAGAAGAGTTTGGAGGAAGCAGGCAAGCTCAGGAAATCAATTTGTGCTGAAGAGAGACGAGCYGTGTTTCCAAATCCAAAATAAACTYGCTTAAAACAACCCRAAWGCCCGGTGGATCCTTCTGGATTCAGCATCGGGAACGCTGCCCTGAGCGATGCTGGGGTGTGCCGTAAATCCCTGGGAYTCACACACACGGGGAGGCCCATAAAACCTGGCTTTATGGGGCTGAGCTTGGGAGCTGAGGGAAGTTGGGAGTCTCCCTGAGCCCATCTGCTCAGCCCCACACCGGAGAAATGCAGCTGTGGGACAGCTGTGCCCAGCCCGGCTGGGTGTGGGCCATGGATTGGGGGAGTCTGCAGGGAATTCGGGATACCTGCAGTGCTGAAACCCCATTTGGGATCCCTGCAGTGCTGAAACCCCATTTGGGATCCCTGCAGTGCTGAAACCCCATTTAGGATACCTGGAGGGGTAGGAACTGCATCAGCCCTGATGAAACACCTTTTGGGATACCTGGAGGGGTGAGAAATGCATCAGACCTGCTGAAACCCCTTTTGGGATACCTGCAGTGCTGAAACCTCATTTGGGATACCTGCAGGGGTAGGAACTGCATCAGCCCTGCTGAAACACCTTTTGGGATACCTGGAGGTGTGGGAGCTACCTCTGCCCTGCTGAAACCCCTTTTGAGATGCCTGGAGGGGTGGGAGCCCCATCAGCCATGCTGAAATCCCATTTGGGATACCTGGGGGGGTTGGAGCTACATCAGCCCTCCTGAAACTCCATTTGGGATATTTGCAGGTGTGGGAGCCATGCCATCCCATTTGGGATCCCTGCAGGGGTGGGAGCCGCATCAGCCCTGCTAAAACCCCATTGATGCAGGAGCTTTTCTCCCACCAAGCCCTGCAGAGGTGCCCAAGATCCTGAGCCCAACCACTCTCCTGAGGGCTCTCAGTCACTGGTGGCCATCACAGAGGTGACCCAAATTCACCATCACTGTGTCTGTGGGGTCTGTTTGATCAGCTCAGCYYTSAGRGCCCYCACTCACCCTGYTCTGGCCAMGCTGMTGCCTCTGGGATGGACACTGGGACCGTGCCCAGCATTGCTGGCTCCTCATCCTGGCTGTCTCCTGCCTCTGCTCCCAGTCCAAGCCATGGGTGAGTAACATCTCTGATTATTTCATCTCCTCTCGTTTGTTATCTCTGCTGTTGGCACCTGGATTTAAACATGGCTCTGTCTGCTGAGCTCGGCTCTTCTTGCCTCAGTCACGATCCTCCCGCGGGCTCTGCTCCCAGAGCGCCGTGAAAGCCGTGCTGGGCGTGCCCAAAATATGGAAATTTGTGCCCAAAAGGTGAGCCTGGCCTTGAGAGTGGGTTCCTGCCACAGGCAGGAGCTCAGCAGGGCTTGTTGGAGCTCCTTGGGATCAATGCCCCGCTGTGTATTTGTTTTGGAAGGAAGGAGGCGTTGCTTGAGGCGTTTTCCACCGGGATCAATCCCATTTTTATTTTGCTCCCTGGCCACGTGTGCAYGCAGCAGTCTGGGGTTAGGAATGTGCAGCCATGGAGCTCCGAGATGTATTTTAAGACCTGAGCTTTGGGGAGCCAAACTATCGAGCTCCTCTCTTGGCAGAGAGCTCTTCAATTTCAGATTTTTCATGGCTGTGAGAATTTATCCCGGTTTGGACTTTTCCACGCTCTTGTTTCCACAGAGTGGGCACCATTTCTGGATTGCAGCTGAGCAGTGCAGTCTTCCCCCAAGATTTGCAAGCAAACCAGCAGAGYGTCTCTTACTCCAAACTGGAACACGTCCCAAACCTTTCACCACTCAGCGCAGGGTATTGACAGCTCCAAGTGTTTTCTCTAAACTGTTGATGTTGTTGGGATGGTTGTGATATTTTCTCCTCAGTCTCGAACTGTCGTGCCTCATTTCTTTGTTTACACGAAACCTCCACAGTGTCCTTTAGGAAAGCGTGGGCTGGAAAAAATGTCTCGTGCCTGAAGGGGTTTGGTGGGGGAAGGAAAAGCCAGTGGAAGGCTGTGCAGTGGGGGATTTGTGTGGTGTGATTTAATCCCACAGCAGTTTTTTTGGGATGCTGGTGGAAGGATGGGTTCAGAGTTAGTGCTGGCTCAGCGGGGCACAGMTCTCCTTCCTCTGCTGGTGCAGCTGGGGAAGATCTCCAACATCTGGAAGTGGAAATGCTGGGAGGCTTTGCAGTGATTCTGAATCCACACTTTGGCCTGCAGGAAGGCTGATTCCATGGTCTGTGTGTGCAAAATGTCCCTGCATCACGGAGTCTGGACAGAGATCGCAAATGAAGCTCTCCCAGCTCTCAGCCATCCTAAAGCACCTCCTGAGCTGTTTCCCAGGTCTGGGCTTGTAGGTGGCTCCCTGATGCTGGGCAGACAAAACAACTGCCTGGCTCCTCAAGGGGCTGTGCAATGTCCAAGCTGATTCTACCTGAATCCATCCATGGAGGTGGGAAAGGGGGATTTGTACCTTGTAGGTGTTCTCAGAACAACCAGACATAAATGCCTTTTCTGGGCTTTTATACAGCAGAGTTTGCCAATAACCCCACAAGAGCTCTGATGTTTTCTGAGAGTTTYGTGTGCCAGAGCCAGCAGTGGGCTGAGTATTTCCTTCCTGCCCCACGAGGGTCACTGCTGCCAGCCGGATTATCCCCGGAGGGGTTAAGCTCCCTGTGGGGGAYGCTGATTTCATTACAAGCCCGGGCTATAAACACGGCGTGCTGCAGCACTGACGAGTCTCTGGGTGTTACTGGCAGATGGAGAAGCCTGCATGGGCCAGGAGATCAATTCAGCCCCTCGCTCCTGCCAGCGAGTGAGTTATCTCCAGCTCAAGTGATTTTTATTTCTCTCCTTAATCTCATTTGTAACTGCGATCCCYGATGACACATGTCTGAAACCTTGGCTTGCAGCGCGACGTTGCTGAGATGGAGCTGGAAGCAGCTCCAAAATCCATAAGCTGTTTAAAAACATGGACTTAAAAATCCTTCTTCTTGATTTTCTCCACATTTGGACTTATTTGGGCTGAGTTGGGTGAATGAAAAGGGGAGAGGTTACTCTGGGATTTGAAGGGGTTGGGGAGGGGAGAATGTGCCCTGGATGAAGAACCAGAATCCTGGTGGGAGCTGATTTCTCCTCCCAGCTCTGTTGTTTTCCCAAGTGCAGCTGGATGGGTCAAAGATTTGCTCATGAGATCTGCAAGGGTGATGGAGAGAATTATTTTAGCTAAAAACTGTTAAAACTCCTGGTACTGAAATATTCCACCATAGCTTGAGGTGGTTACAAGGAGAGGAAGGATTCCGTGGAGCCTGGGCTTTCCTCAGCTTTACACAAGGATGTGTTTAATTATAGAAGCTTATCTCTAATTCCACGTGGGCAAATGGATATTGAAAGTGCTACTTCCATTCCAGAGGGAACTCAGATCTAGTCTGGATCAAACRTGATTTCACCCCACCTGCAGCCCTTGGTTGTCTTTGCTCAGGTGAGCAGTTTTATTATAATAATCACTGCAGTGATTATTATGGTTATATATATACTGGTTTTCTGTCAGTTCAGGGTTTTTTTTGCCTGGAGATGCTGCTGGTGGACACCCAGGCTAAATGACAGCCATGGAATAATGAGAGAATCCCAGAATGGATTGGATTGGATTGGATTGGATTGGATTGGATTGGATTGGATTGGATTGGATTGGATTGGATTGATTGGGTTGGATTGGAAGGATGACTAAAATGACCCAGTCCCACCCCCTGCCATGGGCAGGGACACCTTCCACTAGCCCAGGTTGCTCCAAACCCCATCCAACCTGGCCCTGTGTGCAGCTCCATGCGGGATTTTCTCCAGGATCTCTCAGGAAYGGTGTGCAGAGAGGATCCTGCTGTGCCACAGGGATGAGGGGCTGGGGGCAGGATTGCCATTTCCTGGGAAATCCCTCCCAGCTTTTCTTTTCTCTGAATTCACGTCCAGATAGGGCTGGGAGATAACTTCCTCCACCATCCACCAGCTAGGATTTCCTCAGAGCATGAGAAACAGCCCCCGTATCCCTCTGACCTTGCTCTAAATTCGTTTCCTTTCAAGCTGCTATTTAAAGGGAGGGGGTGCAGAGCAAGAAGGAAAGTTTGATTTCTGTAATGCTCATGGAAGCAGGCGATTGATAACACTTGCAAGGGCCAGGCAGGGAGCCAGAGGGATCCTGCTGGAGGCAGCTCTGCCAGCAGAGCTCAGCCGTGCTGGCTGGGGATGCAAAGCTCGGCTTGTTTATGACTCCAGGCCACCCTTTGAGATGCTCCTGCCAATCCTGCAGAGGGGAAAAAGCTCTGTGCACTGAGCTGAGGGATCTGAAAAAACACTTTCTGTGGACTGAGACAGGACCACCAGCTCCAGGGTCCTTTCCAGAGGCTGCAGGCAGATGGTTTCCCTGCTGGGAGACACGAGGATTAACTCCTTTCCACTTTTCATGACAGCTCTGGCTCTGAGCAAAGYGCTGGGGTTTGGCTTTTTCTTTTTAAAATAGAGGAGAAATGCATGGAAAAAAAAAATCGGTGTTGCGTTTTCATTTGTGAGTAGAAAATAGTTCTTATCACAGCTCTGGGAAACTATTGTTCTGATTTTTATAAATATGCTTGTATTCCCCTTGACTTTTTCCCTCTCCCTTCCCACTTGCTATCTCCTCTGCTGTGTGCCCTTGGCTGCTTCCCAGGCACTTCTTGATGCAAAAAGGAGATAAGATCTTACAAGTTATAAAACTCTGAGGTGCTGCACATTTCACACTCCCCTAAATGCCTGGAGACTCCCACACATTCAGTGTGCAGCCCCGTGATTCCCACTGGGATACAAATTCTCTCCTGGGTGGAGAGTTGAGGATGAACCTGGAGTGAGGAATTTTGTGCTCTCTGCCAGTGAACAAAGCCTGGGCAACCTTCCTGACATCTGCTCTTGGCCASGTGCCCTTTCCAGCAGCCTTCACTGGGCTGGGCAAGGCCTGGAGGTCAGAGGAGAGCARAGACCCAAGGAATAAGAAGATTTTCGACAATGATAAGAAATTTGGAGGGAGCAGGTAGATTTTCARTGGTTTGGAAAGCAAAAACCAAACACCTTTATGGTGATTTGAAGGCAATTTTTCTTGTAATGCTGAGGACCAGCAATAGAGGAGAAACTTCAAAAATTTGAAAAWCAGGAGAGATAAATCCCTGGCCACRCTGTTTTCAGGCATTGGCCCCAAGGATTCAATCTTATTCTTCCTGTGACTCACAGCGTGACATTGGCTCTGCTCTCCTTCCTTGGAAAGGAAGTAGGGAAGGCTGGCAATCCATCTTCAGTAGSTTTAACATCACAAATAATGATCCTTTTTACAAAGTGGAAGAGTTGTTTGGGCTGGAAGGYGCTGTGCCCAAGCCAGGCAGGTTCAGGGGGTGGAAATGGGTTGTGGTTTCTAGGAATTCCCGGATTTTTATGGATTTTTATGGATTCCCTCTGCAACACACCAGCACACTGCAAGGCATGATCCGGTAGCTTTTTAGCATCCTTATGAACTCGGGGAAGATGGGAACCACCTTCAGGCCAGCTTTGGGGGACTTTGCAGGCGGTGGAAGATTTTGGGCTCACGGAAAAGTCTCCTGCTCTGTTTGCAGCGTGTGGAGAGTCAGAGGAGCGGGGGAAGGAGCGGGCGGGGATGGAAGCGCTGGGCAGGGGTGTTTGAGCCTTTCCCGTGCAAACCCAGATGAAAGGAGGGGATGGGCAGGGACAGAGGAGGAGAGGAGGAGGATGAGGAGGAGGAGGGGACAGCCAGCCCCCGGGGCTGTCACCCCGCCGTGCCTGCTCTGTGTTAGCAAAGGCGAGCAGCGCTCCCGTCCCTGCCCGCCTCTCCCGCGGGGCTCTGCCTTGCCTTAAAAGAGGSGCAAATCTAAATCCCTGCCTAACTTCAAAGCACCTCGGGGAAGATTAGGCTCTCCCAGAGCCWGGCAGCAGATGAGCGAGAGGGAGGAGGGATTTCCAGGTTCAAATGCTGCTGAGGACCCTCAARCTCTCTCTGGGGAGGAGAGGGGGTCTCGACCCCTCTGCTTTGGAGATGCTCGGGGCAGATCAGGACCTTGTTATTCCCTGTTCCTATTTCCCGAGCTGCTGGCTCTCGTTTCCCTTCCTCGCTGCTCCCTGCTCCTCCTCATTAGCAGCTCTCAGYTCTCGGACTCAGAAGTATGAGTTCATCTCCTAAAACTTTGTACTGCTGCCAGCGGGTCAGTCACTTTGCAAGAAGAAACTTCCCTTGGAGAAACACTATCCCTTTGGAGAAAAGGCCAACAAGCCAGAAAAACAAACTCTCAAAAACACTGCCTTCAGAAACGCTCCTTAATTTGAATTTTTTTTTTTTTCTGGTATCATCCAGTGGGATGGGTGTTGGGAAAAGCAGAATCTCCTCAGCTCTGACAGTGACCCACAAACCTGCTGCTGGTGGGGTAGTGGAACTGGCCACCCCTGAAAAGGACTGGCAGAGGTTTCTGGCAGAGATAAATCAAGTTTTTCACAGTTAGAGGAGCACAAATGCTGCGTAAATTATTAATCACCAATATCCACGTCTCAGCTCCTCGTGGCTTTTGGGCTGAGGGCTGGCTGGAGAAGCCGGTGGCTACCACAGGGTTGCTACCCCTAGAAGGGATTATTCAGGGTTCTGGCCATTGTTCCCAGGAGCAGGATTCCCCTGGGAGTGGAGCCAGGGTGGGTCAGGCCATGGAAGCAGCAGCAGCTCCACCTGACACTGAACACATCCGTGGATCACAGCAATCCCAGGTGGAGTTTCAAGAATTCCCTTGATCATGCCGTGGTGATGGACAGAGCCAGATCCTCCTTGGAATGAGCTGTTCCCAGCTTGCTCCTTGTGCAGTCACTGAACCCTCTGAGGGACAGCACAGCCTGGCTGACACTGAATTTATAATATTACCCAGCACCTCAGAGCACCCAGACCCCAAATCCCAGTTCCCTCTAGTGTGTGTCACTTCATTCCCTCACCAAGTCCTCTTTCTGCTGGAAAAGATTTTTCCCACTGAGCAGCAGTGAAGGCAGCTGAAATGTGTTATTCCTGCAGTGAAATAATGTTTTCCTAATCTCAACATCTTTTTATAAAGCATGTCCRCATGTAGTGCACTTCCAGAGCAACTCCAGTTCCAGGCACAGCTGCAGAGAGCACTGAGAAAGGTTGAACTCYGTGATCCTGGAGGTCTTTTCCAACCTTAATGATTCTATAAATGCTGGCAYGCTCCAGGCCTGCTCCTTTTTGTGCTGGACACTGTAAGAAACTGAACCAACTTGTCTGTTCCTCTGCTTGAGTGGTTTTTATTTGTGTTTTTTTTGTTGTTGTTGCTTCCTTCTTGCTCTCTTGAACATAAGCCAAGGCAGGCAGAAAGAGGGATAAAATAAAATAAAAAAATTGCCCATAGAACGGCAGCATTTTCTCCTGGGTTGATCCTTCTGGCTCCATCAGAAAATTCCTGGCTCGGAAGTGTAGGAGATCCAGAGCAGCTGCAGGTCAGGGGGGCTCAGACAGGGAGATGTGCCTTGGATTTCCAGCTGCTGGATGAGGATTTGGGCAGAAGTGGAAAGGCACTTTCTGCTTTTAAGGCCAGTGCCTTTGAGCCAAATCTGCTTTGAATTTCCCCCTCAGTCCTTCCTCTCCTCCAAACCCTCTGCTCTGAGCCACRCCAGCAGAATCGCTCTGGGTTGGGCTCCTCATGTGGGCAACAAGGACAAGACTCCTGATTTTGGGCTTGGGATCAGAGCCTGAATCCTTGCCAGCAACCACGGTGGAAATCCAGGCTCCAGGAGTCACTGTCTGCATCACTGCTGATGCTCTTTCTTTGCTTCCCATGCTTCCTCTGCTGGGCAGAGATAATCCTTCATGGAATCTGAAATTATTCCTGATTTTTGTCCCCAATAAATTGGAGCCATTGCCGTGGCAGAGGGCTGGGAGATGAGGCCGTCTCATTAGGCTGCTGTAATTATTAAATGGTCACTCAATTAATGACACATTCAATTCAGCACCAACAGATTTCTCTGATTCATTCCCAGTATGAAATAACTCCTTTTGATTCCTTGGCTGCTTGAGAGCTGGAGAATCACCCAGATGGCCAAACCCTGCCAGCTGCCCTGGGCTCTAGGCAGAGGAGAATAAATCCCATTAGATCCAACCTCAAGCTGTGRAAATGAGTCCTTTACTGTGTTCAATATCTAAAAATATCCTGAGTTTTTCTCCCAGATAACGACTCCAGATCAGCCTTACCTGTTCCCTGTGTATTCCCTGTGCAGCAGCCATAAAAACCCACAAGAACTGCAGATTTTATCCAACACTTCCATTTATTTTTCCCCACAGGCAGAGCTGAAGATGCAGCAATCTGAGAAGTGCACAGCCCATGCTGCTGTTTGGAGCCCAAGTGGATTTTAGTGTCAGCCCTCACCCTCTGCTCTCTGCAGACTCTGGTGCTGTACATTGAGTCTATAGGGTGCCACCTCATTTTTCAGCTGCCACAAAGCTTTTTTTTTGCTGTCAGCCAGCACAAAGTCCACATTCAAGCCATGATCAAGCCTTGGACGGAGCGAGAGCAGCAGCTCCAGTGAATATTCCTGTCAGAACGTGGATTAGAATCTTCTCYACAGCACCTCCTGCCAAGGGTCTGATGTCATCTGTCTTTCTCGGAGCAGGGAAATGGTGTGAATTCAATTTTTGTGATGAACAAATCCCTTTCTGTGAGAGCACTCAGGCTCCAGACCAAGAATTCAAGTGATCCCTTTTTTCCCTTCTCCCCTTCCCCCATCCCCACCCCGATGAGGTCGRTGCTGGCCTTTGCTGGGGCTGCAGACACGGGAGAAGATGTTGGTTTATGTAATGACAGCCTCTCCGTGGACAAATYTCCTTGGAACAGCAAGGACTGGGCTCAAGGCTGGAATCAGGAGTTTAGAATGTTGGGTTTTAAGAACAAATGGAGGATATTGTGGATCACATCTCTCCAGTCCAGGAGTGGGCATAAACACCAAGTTGGGATTAATACCAAGAGTTGAGGGTAAATAATCCTGCTCAGGTTAGGCTACACCTCAGAATTTGCTCTGAAAGGACCTGGCAGGAGTGTAGGTGYTGTTTTCCATGAAAATTCGTACCAATGCCTCCAGTTCTACTGGAACTGTGTCTCAAGACCTTCACTGACACCTGCAACCACAATGAAAAACCTTCAATCCCAACCAAAATTCATTGCTTGGCCTCATGCCTTCAGAATTATGGATCAAGATGAAGAAAGAATTGAAGATTGATTTTAAATCACACCCAGCTCTTYGTGACATGAAGTGGAAGGTGGAATGTGTAGGTTATAACCTCTCTGAGATCCCACTGCCAGGTACCAAAGAGTCCCCATATCTTCAAACTGAAAGATTTTCCCAGGAGCCCAAGTTTTGACTTTCCTGTAAAACTCATCATCTCCATGGGTTTTATTAATTCTTGGGAATAAAGAAGTGCTGATTTAACATTGTTTTTATATTTTTTTTGTTATATTTTGTCCCCTTAATACTTTACTCTCTTGAATTTTGGGGTGTGAATTGACAGAATTTGAGCTGACAAATCTCTGTTGAAGGGGTCTTGCCAAATATCAAGAATCAATTTYCAGCATTTGGTCCTATCTACCCATTGAGAAAGTTTAACAGGACTGGGATTGTTGCTGAAATCTCAAAAGAGAGCTGCTGAAACACAACCAAAAAGAACCTTTTATAAAATAATCCCCCTGTCTTCATTCTGTCACTGCTACCAAGCTGAATAAACCCAGGAATTTAGGCCTTGATTCAGCAGAGCACTTAAATGAGCTCTCACATTTTAGTGAGCACACTTGCCATGGGCAGAGTCTGTTCCAATGTGGCCTTTCCAAAGGATTATTGGGTTTTTTTTTAGGATATACCTTTCAAAATAAGCTCCTCCTCCTGTAGTGTTTAGCCATCAATCTGTACCTTCTGCAACAGAGCAAAGTCCAGAAATGCATTTTAAGAAAAGATAAGTGGATTTGGGGAAAACCTTTACTGAAAACTGACATTTTTTAATAGAAAACTGAGCGTTTTTCTCTATAGACTGAAATYTGAGAGGTGGTTTGAGTCCAATAACCGAGATATTGAAAGCATCTTTGCCAAACTTTCATCAGGGATAATGCTAATCTAGAAACGGATGAAATGAGTTAAATCAGAGTTGATGGCTAGAAATAGAAATAAGGAAAAAGAGGCTGTGCCTAAATTAAATATTTAATTTCTTGACTGCCCAACCCGTGACTTTCCAAACTCTGGTCACGAGTGGTGGCTGCTCCCCCAGTTTGGTGCAGTGTGAGGTCTGAGGAAGCAGCTCACGAGAAATCGCCGAGTAACCGGGGATGAAGCAATGTTATTTGTCATAATAATTACTAATCCCTTAAGAAAGCAGAACAATGTTTGGATTGGATGTACGGAAAGATTAAAATTTCAGCCCGCACTTGRGTTTAATTCTTTTGATTCCAAGCTGTTGGCGCTCAGCAGCCCAAAGGACGCCCCAAAGTTGTCCTTTAGCAGACCCTTCCCCATCTGAGCACCCACCCAGCCCTTGGAGGGAATGCCCTCATCGGAAATGGATAATCCTTGCCCAAACAAACCCTTCCTTCCCCTGCTTTTCCTCTCCTTCCCAGCCTGGCTCTGTGCTGTCCTGCCCTATTGTGTTGCGTTATCGATATCAAGTCGTGGCATGGCATCAAGCAGCTTAATGCTCGGGGAGGAATGCAGCTCTCCCGGCAGTAATCCCTGTCAGCTTTGCTTCCCGGAGCCTCTTCCATGGATTTTGGGAGAGGTGAGATCCGTCAAAGCTCCTCATTTTCATATCACGTTACCCAAACCAGCCGACAAACCTGTGTGTGCCGTATCAAAGAGCAGCCCCGGTTCCCAAAAGTGTTTTTGTTGGATCGGCAGTGCCTGCCTGCAGCCAGGGGAGCAGCTTATCCACAACTTCCCCTTTCCAGAGAGCTGAAAAGTGTCAAAGAGCTGCAGTGCCTAAATCCCCATCCTGTCCCCAGTGTCTCTGACAATGGAAGCGTGATCTTTCATGAAAACTTTGCAAAAGCTTTACCCACATCGGGATTTCAACCCCTATAAAGAGGAGGCAAAGAAGCACCTACGAGGTTTTGTCTCAGACCAGTTTGTCCCATAAACAATTCTACTTTAATCGCACAGGAATTCCAGTGACATCTTTACTTCCCAGTAAAGTGCATGGGGAGGGATTCCTTATGTAACTTCCCTGCTTGAGTTGCATAAAAACTCGTTCTGCCAAGAAAGCCAGCGCATTTTGCACGCATTTAAAATTTCAGATCAGTTTATATGGCTTTTATATCCCTCGCTGGACCTGTTATCACATTTCATCCTTAAAAGTGGTTGGACTTCTCCTTATTTCTCCTCTTGGTGGTAGGGATGGTAACAGGAGAAGAGTACATTCTATTCTGGTTTATTTTTAGGTCTAAAATCAGAACATTTTAAGTCCTGGTCCAAGTGGATTAAGGAGTTCAGAGTGGAGCAGGTCCCATCTCTGTGCTGTTTGTGCAGCATCAGGGTCCTGGCAGATAATTACAAGCATTGTGTTAATGAAGATGATGACAAAGGAGGCTTGTTCTGCCCACTTTCAGACATCTCAAAGCCCTGCCAAAATCCCCATTTCGAAGAAAAGTGAGATATCAGATTTAAAACTTCCAGAGAGAGAAAAACGGGGCCGCAGGAGGTAAATTAAGGTCAGCTTAGAGAAGGAAAAAAGCCACGAGTGCTGAGCTGTGTGTGAACATCCAGCCTGAGATTCCTGTGCGGATAATGATCCTGCCCTGGGAAGAAAYTTCTCTGAGTTAATCCTTCAGGATACTCTGAGTTATTCCCAAGCAAAGCCTCATCCCAGAGTGGATTTGTGGGTGAAGCATCCAGCTTGTGCTGTCAGAAGAGCAGGAGGTGCTTTCCAGGTGCAAGAAGGCTCTCATCCATCTTTGGTTTAAAATTCAGCACCGGTTTTTCAGCTGTGGAATCATTGATTAAACCCCATCAACAGCTCAAACTGCTCAGGACTGTTCCTGCAGAGTCATTCCGGTCCTTACAGTGGAAAGTTGACAAAATTCTCCCTCTTTGGTTCTGTTTAACCCCAGGAAAGCAGGTCCAGTGTCAWTGTGCCAAGGTGRCTTTGGGGACTGGAGGAGAATCTGGAAAGGAGTGAGCYCAGATCCCACCTGCAGCACAGCCASATGGRATTTCCACCTTCCTGGAGYCMGGCTMAGGGAGATCCACCTGCAGAAACCCAGGATCTGCTGCCGCTGGGCCCCAGTTCAACCAGGAAACTCCAGCAGAATTTCTCTGGTAGCTTTCCGGACATTTCTTGGCAACCCCATGACATCAAACACCCAGATTTTATTTATTTATTTTTTTTTTTTCCCAGAATAATTCCCCCTGGAATGGCATCAGCCCAAGTCCTTCAAGCCTTGGAGACAATTTAGGTCTTGCCTAAACAAATTTAGGTTTTGCAGAGCAACAACCACTCAATGCTCTCCTTTCAACATCCACTTTCCCGGGACAGGTATTGGGGTGAGCCCCATCCCACGCATGTTTTGGGGGGACAGAAGTGTGCAGGACTGGGGTGCTGAGGTCCAGCAGCTGAAGTCATGCTTGTGGCATCACAAATATGAGAGCCCAAAGCTGTTTCAAGGGTTTCCAAGCCAAACACTGGAGYGCGTTGCGTCGCCTTTGAAATCCATCTGGCCAAAAGCTCCTGACAGCGTGATCTATGAGGCTGGGGAGCAGTTTCCCCAGGGAAGTGTTGGAAGGGCTATCATTTGAGTCATTTAGTGCTGAGGGGAATGTACCATGGGGAACAATCCCTCATTAGCTGGACTAATGGATCTTTCTGCTTCAAACTCTGGTGTTCCTACCAAAAAAAAAAAAAAAAAAAAGATCCCTTGACTTCTCCTTGTTCTTCCATATGCTCAAATTGGCAGGGCTGTGGGGCCGTTGGCTACATTTTGTAGCTTTTGTTTATAAGGCACATAAATTTATCAGAGGAGGGGGGTTTCATGTGTCAGGTGAAGTGTGGAGTGTCAAGAACAATCTGAAGGAAACAGTCCTGCGGATAAATGGAAGGCACATCCGTTATTTGCTAAAAGGCTGGGAGATGTGTGGGTCCTTCCTGAGAAGCTCTGAGCAAATTTTAGGGGACAAGGATTAGGGGAATTTGAGTGRAACTGAACATTGAGCTCACCAGCCACCCATGGACAGCAATTGTCAAGGTTTGGCTGGAGGATTTTTGGCACATCTCGTCCTCCGTTAAGAGTTTTCCTACTACAGAATTTCCCATAACACAATTCCAAGCTGTCCTTTCCATCCTGTGTTGTTTCAGATCAGTCACTCTCATGCTCTGCATGTGGCAGGATCCCAGGTCTGCTCCTCTGGGAACATCAGCACGGTGACTTTGAGGATCAGGCACCTGTGACAATTCTTTCCTTCTGTCATGATCTTCCTGTGTAACCTTGGGAATGTGGCTTGGATTTTTGGGATCACTTCCTCTAAGGCGTAACTTAACATCTCTGATGGGTGAATCACATCACCAGCTTTGCCATATCTATGGAGAGCATGGAGATACCATCCCAAACTTTATCAACTAAGACCTGGGATGGRTATTATGGCCTTTCTCCTACAAAATTCATAAGTTTTCCAAGATCTGGTCACTTCAGAGAGCACCAACACAATCATTGTTCCTTTGATTTTATCAACCATTGGTGACAGTGTGGCCTTTCAGAGGCAACACTGACACCACTCCAAGATTTGTAGTGGGATTTTTTTGCACTATTTTTTTGCTTCCCAAAGTCTTGAATATTTTCCAGCGATGATGGTTTTCCCTCCTGTGCTTCTTTTTTTAACAGTAGATTTTCCAAAGTGGACAATCCCAAAGGTGRCGGGGGAAAAAAAGAAAAGAAAAGAGTCACCGAGATATTTTAAATGTGACGTGAATTTTATGCCAAAAAGTGTCTTTTCCATATTTATAAGCCCCTGTCATCCCCTCTCCCTCCGCCTGCTCCTGCTTAAAAGGAAACTCCATTACAAAGGCAGGAAAGAACATCAAACAAACCTCGCTTGGCAGCCATGTCTATATGTGAAATTACTGTCAGAGTACAAAGGAACACTCAAGATTTAGAAGGTAACATGTGACAAGAGAATGCCGTCCYTCCCGATGCCTTTACCTTTTGTTGGTGAGAGCTGGGAAGGGCTTGGGTTGGTGGTGGCGCTTTTTTTTGTTTGGAGAAGGATTGTGCCAATTGCGGAGAGACAAAAATCAGCGCCAAAGCGCCGCGGGTTGGGGGAGATTTGGCTCGGTGGGAGCACCCTGATCCCGGCTGTGACTCCAGCCAGGGCACGTGTTCACCCTCAGCTCCATCCTCCGGGGCCACCCGAGGAGCAGCAGCGGTGTTTGATCCCTCAAACCTTTGATGGAGCCACTTTGGAGCTGCTGGGGGCTCTGGATGCCCTCGGTTCCCCTCGGGATAAAGTAAAATGTGTTTAGCTGAAGTGACCACATGTGCTTTCCGTGCAGCATTTCAGCAAATGTGCTTTCTTTCACTAGGGGAGCGAATGAAGGGTCTGCAGTTATTCCTGCTCTGAAATGGAAGTTATTCCTGCTCTGTGCTTGGGAATTAATTTAGGGATCAACGTAGATCTTTGTCTCATCTTTCCCTTAAATTGGAGAATGTCTTTATTAACTCTATTCTTATCCATGCTCTTGAATTTTTATTTTTTTATGCCAAGGCAGTGCTTGTTTTCCACGTTTCCCAAATGCTGCAGGAAAGCAGGGCAGAGAAARCAGAGGGGCAGCAAAAGCTGCAGGTCCCAGCCCTGATCCATGGGACAGGGGACATCAAACCTGCTGCCCTCACCAGCCCTGGCTGCTCACAAATTCAGATATTCAGGTGAGAATTAAATATTTAGGTGTTGTGACAGGGTTTGTAATTAAAAAAACCACCAAATCATGGAGCTGACTGCCTTCTCTGGGTGTCACCCTGTGGATTGGAGCATCTGCTCTGCTCCTCCTCTACCCCACAGTCTCACACAAAAGTTAAGCTGAGAATAATTCCCAAGCCCAACCCTAAAGTTATTTCCCACTTCAATATTATAAAATGTTTGCACTTTAATCTGCTCCTTGCCCTGTGTGGTGCCATTCCCTCCTGCTCCCCTGTGCCAGGATTTCTGCAGGAGAAGCTGGTTCATGCCCGGTGTGCCTTGCCAAGGTGTGAATCTCTCCCCTTTGTTCTTTGAAAGAGCATTTTTTTCCAAAAGCAAGGCTTAATGAGACGTTTTTAATCCCACTTCATCTTGAGGGTTATTGAAGTCACCCACTGTAAATAAAACATGAATTAAACTTCTCAAAGAATGGGAGCTTTCTTTTTTTGGCTTTTGTTGAGGTGTGAGTGCTACAAGGTTTTTCCTCCTTTATTTTAGGGTTGGAGACATTGTTTGCTTGTTTGGTTTTTTTTTTTTTTTAATACAGAATTGATAATTGATCACAAGCTACAAGTGACATTTGTTGACCTCGGGCCAGATTTCAGAAGCACCACACSAACAGGGCCTTGCATCTTTAGGAGAAATAATTTCCCTTTCTCCTCCATTGAAAACAATAAAATTGAGCCCTTTTTCATTTTCCCTCATAAGAAAAAAAACCCCTTTAAAAATCTGTGTGGGCAGGCACGTCTGCAAACCTGGTTTACAGCCCCTTTTCAGTCTCATCTGAAGATTTTTTTTGAATGAGGTGCAAAAAGTGGCTGAGAGCTGGGGGAAGGGAGAAAAACTCAGTTCAAAAAACTCAGTTCTGTGCACACACACACACACGAGATGGAGACACTGGTTAGCAACATAAACAAAAGGTGGGTGGTAACCCCCGAGCTTTTTTTTTTTTTTTTTTTTTTTTTTTTTTTTTTTTTTTTTTTTTTTTTTGACAGCCAGTGGTGGCAGTGATGAATTTGTGAAGTTATCTAATTTTCCACTGTTTTAATTAGAGGCCTGGGCTCTGAGACCTAACAGCTGGGTTCTTTGTACTGCTTTCTGTTGCCTGACAGAGAAAAATTTCTACTGTATCTTCGGCCAAGCTTTCAGCCTGACCTGAGCAAATGAAACTTCTGGGACTCATAAACTGTGGTTTCTGGGCAGATTGCTTTTTGAACTGCTCCTCGGCCCTCCTAACATGCAGAGAACACAAAGGCTCACAAAGTGAACTCCCTCTGTACTCCCAAGCTAATGGGGATGCTCATTAAAGGGGTAGGAGGGGAGGGRAGGGGAGGGAAGGGTTTCCYCTGCCATATTAGAGGATTTATCAAGTGTAAAGTTTCTCCTGATGGGCCACAGCGGGGTTGGGAAGCTGCAAAGCTCAAGCCCTTGAGGAAGACAATGGCTTTGGWTGCAAAGCAGGACCAGTTGAGCCAATTTATGAATTTATTGCTCCTGCCAAGTGGTTTTTAAGGCTTTTTGCWTTATTCTGGATGTGCATCACAGCCCATCACCCCTCTGCTGCTCGAGGCAGCCACCACCACCACTTTCTTTCACTGGAAACCAGAAGGAAAAAAAAGGTCAGAGGAATTTTTAGACCTGAATTCTGCTCAGCCTAAAGCCTTTGCTTAAATCCCATTGGAGTCAAAGGAATTAAGCAAGGCTTTGACTTAAAGTATACACTTAATTGCTTTGCTGAATCAGAGCCCATACTCTTGAATTCATTCCTCAGGAGCTCCTCAGAGTCAGAAATGTGTTTTCATCCTCCAAATTCTGTTGCTCCCTCTTTCTCCACCTGCTCAGATATGGCAGATTTCACTGGGGCTGCTTTGCTGCAGGAGTCAAAGGGACTCAGTGATGAGAAAGCCACTCAAGCCAATTCCAATAAAGAAAAAATAATTTAATTTACAAGGAACTCGGTGAAAATAGCTTTTTCTATGAAGGCAGCTGAGTAATGACCCATCACTCAGGCAGTTGTGAAAGAAGAACCCCTTCCATCTCAGGGGTGAAGAACAGCTGCAGACCTGGCTTGGACAYAAATTTAATGCAAATTTGAGTCCAAGTGCTGCAGCAGAGGGATTGTGCAGCYCAGGGAGGGAGTTGAGGCTCTCCATCCTCCACACCAGGGGTAGGACCATGGTCTACTGCAGTGCTGCATCCTCAGCAGCTCCAGGAGAGAGGGAAGGGGGTCTGGGGCAGCTCGTGCTTGATCCATGGCCAGAGAGCAGTAACAGAAAACCCAAATAAATGTGGGAGCTGGGAGGGATATTCCTCCTTGGATGGGGCAGTGATGGACCTCATCCATCCATCCATCCATCCATCCATCCATCCATCCATCCATCCATCCATCCATCCATCCATCCATCCATCCATCCATCCTCCTTCATCCTTGAGACAGGCAACCAAAAAATAACAGTGAACTTGGTCAGAGACTGTGGATGAGTGCGGTTTTGGCCATAAATACCAGCTCAAAATCAAAGCCCAACAATTTTCAATAAAAACCTTTGTTTCATTCTGACAGGAAGAAGTGGGTCCTTGTGGCAGCAAGGTCCTGCTCCGATGTGATGCCCTCACAGTGGGTTTATCCATAAGTTTGGTTTTATGGGATGAATTCGTCACTACAGAAGGGAATTCAGGGCTGCTGATGCTCTGGGCAGTGTGTGAGGAGTGAGAAAAGAGACCATGGGCTCCTCTGTTGTGTTAAATCTCATCCCCCTGATGGTCAGAGACAGCTCCTCACACACACTGAATGTTGCTTTTCCTTCCAGGCAATGAGAGGATGGCAGAAAAACCTGCTGTGGCCTTCCCTATTTATCCTTGGGTGGATTGYTCCCTGAAAAAGTGGGAATTTCATCTCCATCCAGCTCAGAAAGGTCACAACTCCCTCTTCATGGACTCTGGCTCTACTGGGGAAAACTTTGTGTATTTTGCCCTCGTGACTCTGGGTTTGTTCCCCATGGGTTGGTGTGGTCCAAAAAAAAAGAGAAAGGAGCAGAAAGCAGGAATTGTGCCTGTCCCAGAGCTAATTAATGGGACAGTGCTGAGTGCATTTTAAMAGAGGCCACTCTGTCCCCCCGTGTGGAAACATCTGTGCTTTTCTCTGGGATGAAGTGACGGCTGACATTGAGCAGTTTGCGAGTCCCAGGTGCCGAAAGTCCAACTAAGATGGGATTTAAGCCAAATTCAGGTTGCATTCCAGGCCGTGATGAAAGGGAATTTTGAAACTTTTTGACTTCCCTTGCAGAGCAGAAATTCCATTTCCCAATCATCTCCCGACTAATCATTTAAAGATGGCCCCTAAATTGRGATTGTTTTAATGTGTCATCTCGGTTTTAATTGCTCCGAGTTCTGAGTAAATGTTATCAGACCATCAGAGCCTGGGGATGGAGCAAGAGGCGGGTGGTGATTCAGATGGAATCACCCGCTGCCAAAGAGGAAGTCCTGGGGTTGGGATGACTCTGAGACAAGACACTGAACTCTGTGTTTACACTGGGCCACCGAAAGAATGGGATAATTGCAATTATCCCAGCGAAACAGTCTGTTAATGACTGCTTCATTTTAAAAATATATATGCAAATCTCCATATGGGGAGGGGATGGAGAGGTGCCAATCAGTCCTGGCCGAGCAGGGGAGCTTTTATCTCCTTCAAAGAGCTGGCAGCTCTTCCAGTGGCAGCAGAGCCTGGCCCAAGGAAAGCTGGGCTTGCTCAGCCCCTGAGTCACAGCACAGATCACACCACGGCTCAGCTCAGAGATCCAGGGCACCAAAGAATTGAATATCTCTGCTTTTCCTTCTCATTATTTCTGGAAATGGAAGTTTTTGTTCAAGAAGCTGGATTCAGCTGAAGGAGTTTGATCTGGGGAGTTCCTGAGCTGTGGGTGAATCYGCTCAGCAAGTGAGAATTCTTCTTTTTCCACCCCATTTTTCACCTGCTTTCCCATTTCCATGTTTTCCCTCTGCATGGTGGATGTGATCCATCTTCCCTGGGACATGAGATCCCATATTTATCATGTATTTATGATCCATCTCCCCTGGGATTTGAGATCCCATATTTATCATGTGGATGTGATCCATCTTCCCTGGGATATGAGATCCCATATTTACCATGTATTTGTGATCCATCTCCCCTGGGATATGAGATCCCATATTTACCATGTATTTGTGATCCATCTCCCCTGGGATTTGAGATCCCATATTTCTCACACCAGCCCAAGACCCTCAACTCCGTGCTTGAAAGAACCTCTGCATTTGGAAAGGAAAACTTCACATTTTTTTGATAATTCCCCCCTCTCCAAAGCTCCTAATGCTGAATTTCTGAAGAGTCCCAAGGAACCAGGAGCCAGCACCCGCTGGGCTGGAATTTTTGGACYCTTTAAGGACATTTGAGCGAAATAACCAGAGGTATCCAAAGCATCAACAACGTGTTGAGAAATCAAAAAGATGCTTGAGAGGATAAGACCTTCCCACCCAACTTTTGGCCAAATTCTGCACTGTGAGTGAGCGAAAGAACAGGAGCTGTGCCCTTAACGTTGAATTTATTGGTCTCTGTGYTTGGAGGTCTCCAGTAATTGCCATCATGTGATTGGAGTTCATGGACTYGGGAATGTTACACGTCCCTCTGTCTGCCGTGGGAGTGCTCGCGCACACACACAGCCTAAAAATGCGCAGAAACCACAGATTTATGAGATCAGCCTTTTTAACCGTGCCCCCGGCCAAGAAATGGGAGGTTCTAAATCACTCCCGCTCTCCCTCGCTCCCGACATGTTGGATTGGCTTGGCTGGGCTTGGTCTGTGATATTAATTGCTGGGTWAATCAAATGTATTTGGAGAGGGATGGAGGTTTGCAATGTCTGTAACTCCTCTCTTCTCCACTTGTGGAGGGGAGGATGGGRGCAGCCACCTCTGGACTCGTTGGAGAGTGTGGAAGCTCACCTTAAAATAACCTAAAACCACAAAAAATCACTGCCTGATTCACTCATTTCATCCATGATTTACATCCCTTCCCATGTTAAAGAGTTTCCTCTCTGATTTCATAAATCCCAAAGATGGCCATGACTTGGTCRGATGGAGCCCAAGGAATGATCTTCATGGAAATTGGGCACAGCTCCACCAAACTTAACATTGTGAGGCAAATTTCTAGGAAAAACAAAGCCCATCCACCTACAACCTTCCTAATTTGTCTTGTAGTGCTGGGGACCCACAAAAAGCTTTGTGTAAGGCAAAATTCCCTTTTTCCCTTCCCTTCCCTTCCCTTCCCTTCCCTTCCCTTCCCTTCCCTTGTCCTGGTCCTGGGATCTGGCTGAGACAGAAACTGCTGTGTGAGTTTTACAGGGCTCATTTTTCTCCCAAAACAGTAAATTAGGGAGTCAATCACTTAATTAGGGAGGAATTAATTATGGGAGCACCCTCATAGATGAGTGAAAAGGAACTGAATCCTCACCCCAACCTCTCATTCCTGGGGTTCAAGTGTCAAATTAAAAAGCCACAGAGGGCTGTGCAGTGAATCTTTTGCTTCTGGATTACACCTTTTAAACAAAAATATCCAATGGATTGAAATTTTCCAGCTCTGGTGCCCAACAGGGAGGGCAATGAGTGACTCTGATTTTGGCAGAGTTGGCAAAGCAGGGGGGCTTCTGTAACCAATTTTAGTGTTAGAGCAGATTCATCYGACTTTTCCTCCTGGAGAGGCTTTCAAAATGCTTAACTCTGCACTAAATTTATGCATTTGCTGATAAGTGAGTGTTTTAAAAGCTGAGTGAATCCTGGATAACTGCCTGTTTGTCTTTTTATTGCTTTTTTTTTTTTTTTTTTTAGACTTAGACTTTTAAATTTACAAAACTCCTTCCAAAAATTGCTGAATTTTGTACACTTCAATATCCTGTTCCATTTAATTTACAATTCCAAGGTTCCTATTTCACCTGCCACTGCAAATTCACTTCCATTTTTATTGGAGCCTTTCAATTCTCCATAATTTTATCCCTCTTGAAGTTCTGTGCCTGAATGTACCACATCGAGTTAAACACAGGAATATTCCTGCCATGCACCTTCAGAAGAGAAAATTCCACTATTCCCCAGAAAAAACCCAGAACTAAATCCCTCCCTGTCCTTAGCCAAGACACATTTTCTGCCTGTGGGACACCTGTCAAAGAGGAACAGACTTTTTAATAAAATAAACARAAAATGGTTTGGTGAGAAAACTCAGGGAAGAGAAAGAACCAGCCAAGTCCCGGATATCCTGGACAGCAGTTTTCGTGCTTCCTTCAGCTGTCTTGAAGAAAAATGTCCTCTTTTTCTGGCCAATTCCAGTTTTATTTTCAGMCTGAGGAATAGCTGGAGAGCAGAGATGAAATTTTCTTTCTTGTCCAATGTAATCAAAGGCTCAGTGGACAAGGTAAATTATGGCAGGAGATGTGATTAAATGTTCCAGGGTTTGAGGTGTGATCTGAACATCAAAATTGGGGTGGGAAATGAGCTGGGATGTGGGCACCAGACCTGCATGGAGCTGTTCCTTCTCTCCAGGATGGAAAGGGCACATTCCAACAGCCCCAAAATGTGGTGGTGATGCCCACTCTGGGCTCGCAGGGCTCAGGGAGGCTCAGGAAGGATTTTGGGCTGTGCTGGGGATGAGCTGAGCTGAGGCACAGCTGGAGGATCAGCCCCGGGCTGGGATGGGGGCTCAGGGATGTCCTCAAAGCCCCAGACAGAGTTTTGGCCCCATTTCTTTGTGCCTGGCTGGGTACCACTTCATGAAATTTATAAAAAATCCCCTGTGGTCTCATTGAACTTACCTGGATCAAACCCTCAGCCCTGAGGGGCTGCAAATCTCTGGAATTATTTCTGATGCCAAAAATGGGCACTCAAAGACTCGTTTGTAGCCCATTTCGAGGTCACTGTCCCGTGTCCCAAACCCAAACCCCAAATGAGGCAGAAGATGGATGCAGGCAGGATTCATCTGGTGTTTGTTGGGCACACTCTACCCCTGTTTAGTTCCTACTTGACTTTCTGCCCTGAACTCAGTGAGCCTCCTTCCCTGCCTGCTGCTCTCTAAATAACTCCCTCCCCTAAAACTGCATCCTAAAAAAAACCTTGAAAAATAAATAAAAAAAAATACCAAAAAGACCCACAAATAAACCCCAAAACAACAAAAATACCCCCCCCAAAACAAAACAAAAAAAAAGCAAACAAAAAAAACAAAACATAAAAACTCCACCCAGATTCTCTGTTCCTAATTCAGAAGCTCAGCTCAAATCAGGCAAAGAAATTGAAACAAAGACCAGAGCAGTTTAGACAAAACCGAGTTCGCTGCTTATTTTAATTCGCTGCAATTTTCCTGCRAGCTGCTCTGGCTGTTTCATTTGTGAAATTTTCAAGTGTGAAATTACCCCAATGCTGGGAGGCAGAGGCTGGAGACTGTTTACCCACAAGTTAAGAAAATGTTTTTGCAGTTGGCTGATGTTCAGTCCCATGAATAATATTTTGCAGAGGAGTTTTGCTCCCTGATGAGCACAAAATGCTCTGTGCACGTCCAGGGGCAGCTTTTGGGTTATTCCCCAGGTTTTTGGAATTTTCTCCTGTTCCCTGGAATATCTGGGTTTGCCTTGGCATCCAGGAAGGGCAGAAAGCTGGGATGGAAGATTTTGAGTGGACAGAAAAATTGCCTTACCCTGATTTTGAGCAGGATGTGATCTGTGAATTGAGCATCTCATTTCTCAGGATAAATGAAAATATTTAAATACTCTACATAGAACTTTTGTGATGTTCTCATCGAGGGAACCCAAAGAATGAGAAGAGATCTCAGGCTGAGAGAAATTTCAAGCTTTCTGAGCATCTTCAGTGTTATTTGTGGTGGCAGAATCATTTAATTTGTGGTTTAAGAGAATCGAGGCATTTTTTGGAGAGTGGTCAGATAAGAACAGTGAGAAATCAGCAGATCCAACATCAAAGYATTTGCAATAATTTCAATAAAATTCCCAATAGTTTGTTAACTTCTTTTACCTTTATATAGGGAAAGAAATCTCTGGGAAAAATGGAATTACAGAGCAACATACAAAGAAGACATCAGAAAGCACTTGGGTATGTGTTTTAATTCTTCAGCTTTTAATTAAGAAAAAAMAGTGAAATTTCAAAGCTTTTTGACCAGATTTCTTTGAATTTCACCCTGACCAAATTCCTTTGAATTTCCATCCGACCAAATTTTTTTTTAATTTCCTGACAAACAGCCCAGAAAGGGGATTATTGACGCAGTCACGGACGCATTTCTGATTTTTTCTGTCCTGCCAGCATCATGCAAAGCGTTCCTTGGGAAAATCCTGGCAGGAATTCTGGCTGGGGTCTCCCCTGTGCTTCCTGCAGGTCCGTGGGGACCCTGCCCTCCCTAACAATGGTGACATTTCCACGCTGGAGCTGCCAATTCCTGGGCACAAACACAACATCAGCTGCATTTTTTCAGCCCCAATTGTTTTGGAGCTGCCTGAAAACTTCCTACAAAGCAAAAGGATTCAAATGCCCACAGTGGTTTCCCTCCCCCCACCTGTTTTGGGTCTACAAAACAACTCGATCAGCACGAATTGGGAAAATAAAATCCCTACAATGGGGGCACTTTGTTATTTCCTGATGGATTTACACCAGTGCTGGCTCTGGGAATAAAATCTTTTTGGGTTGTTTAATAAGGGTTGAGAGAGGGAGGTTTGGGGTGAGAGAGAGGCCTGAAATGGGATTAAAGGATGACAGGGAAATGGGAGGGAGGTGATGGGAATGGAAGCAGAGGGATCAGAGCAAGCAGGGAGGCAGMAGCAGCACAGGGAATGTTCAGCCTGGGTCTGCCCATGACATCTTTGGGCTGGGATCCCCCTCTGGATCTTCCCTGGCTCAGAAAGGATCCAGGTTTATTTTATTTATTCCCATTTATCTGTGGCATCCTGCTCACTGCTCCAGCATCCCCTCCCCAGCTTTCCAGAGGGATCCTGCTCTTTCCATCTTCCAGAGGGGCAGAGATTATGGGACAAAAGAAAGTGTGAGCAGCACAGACCCGTTCCACCATCTCCTTCCMCAGGAAAGGCACCTGTCTTTTAATTGGGACTCCCAAAAATTAATTAGAGACTGAATTTCTTCATGGGATCAAACAGGATTTCAGAGAAATATAAAAGAGTAGAGAGTGGCTCTGTCCTGCACAAACCTTCCTTCTCTGAGGCTGCTCCTTCTCTCCAGCATCCTCAGCTCATCCCTGACCATTCTGTGCTGAATTTGAGCTCTGGTTCCAGTTTTATTTTCCCTCCTGTTGTGGAGGAGCTGGACTGCTCCTTATTCCTGATTTTTCCTGGCTCATTTGTGCTCTTTGCAAAGCTTGTGATGAAGGTGGCATTTGAGCAGCTGGCTGAATGTTTCCTTCAGCAGAAGCAGGTAGAGGTGCTGAGATATTTGTGCTTTGAACAGTCTGGGCAAGGCTGTTTTCTCAAGGCTGGACCTCTCTGACWAACTCCTGGGGTTTGGTCCATGTTTATAATAAATAAATAAATTTGAAAGAAAACAAGAAAAGATAAAAAAATATATACCCTCCAGTCTTTTGCGAAATTGAAAGCAGAAGGCTGGAGCTGTCTACGAAAATCTGGAAGAAAACTTCCTCTGGAAATCGCAGGCAGAGGCACAAAGTGATGCCATCTGCCAGCTCCAGGAGCAGCCAACCTGCAGCTCCTGCTTCCCGTGCCAGCTCCYGGCTGCTGTGGCTCTGAGCCACCAGGAGCTGCTGGATCAGGAATCTCTGGATCCCTCCAGGATCTGCCTGAAGGGTCTGGAACACCCCCAGGGCTCCCATGTTCCCACTTTTTTTTAGAAATGGGAGCCAAATTTTGGCCAAAGGAAGTTGTTGCTGAGGTCTGCAGCTCTGGGCAGGTTGAGTGACCTCTATTCCTGCATCCCCATCTCTCCCCTTCATCCCTGATCCACCYTCTGTGGATCCTCCCTGCACCAAACCCTTCTCCCACCCAACTCGAGCAGGGATTTTTTTGCTGAAGAATCCTGGGATTATCATGGTCTGGATTAGCAGGCAATTTCCTGAGTTTCCCAACATCATAAATGAGGTCAAAAAGGTCTTTTTGAATGGAACCCATTAATCTCCTTGTTGTTAGCAAGGAAATGTTGAAAAGCGCAGGTGTTAACAGTCGCTGTGTTATTTTTGGGAGAATGTGAACTGAAACACTCACAGGAAGCGCAGTATTCCCCTGCCAGCATCCTGGAGTATTATTTTAGGCAGCAGAACTGAGGGTTATGTGCAGGATTATGCTTTCATCACACCTTTAGGGCTCGAGCACTTTTGTGTGCAAGAATTTTGCCCCGAGCGTTTCTTTGCTCTGTCTCCTCTGGTTTTTTTTTGAAAATGAAAATAATCCCCGCGGTGGCCGTCAGGCAGCAGCCTCGTGGTGCAACTGCTGGGGAAAAGCAGGACAGAATTCAGTCCCTGCATCTCAGAGGGATCACAGAAGGGATTTGTTTAAGGGATCATTTCAGTTTGCTCTGATCCACGGCGAGGTGGGGGCAGCCGTGCCCCCAGCAGCTCTTTGAAATATTTTCATAAAAACACAGCTGGAAATGAGCCCAGGTGGGAGCTTTGGGATTGGGATCCCATATCCAGAATGCTTGGAGAGATTCAAAAAGGAGGAGATTCRGAGCAGATTCTGGAATAAATGAGCAGGGAGGGATCAGGTACATGTGGAGGGGAAGTGATGGGGTGAAAAAGAAAATCTAAATTTGGGATTTACCCAGCAGCCTGCTGCTGCCTCCCGCTCCACATTCTCCTCCTAATTGAATTCCCAAGCCTTGTAGCTAAAGTAAGATCCMTACCCTTGTAACAACAACACAGGCTTGTGCTTCAGGCGCACATCTAAATATGTTCACCACTTGAAAGGTTTCCAAAACATGGGAATTTCTCTGTGCTCAGTGGACGGAGCTGCAACGTGTTCTATCAGAAAAAAAACACCAAAAAAAAGCAGAAAAAAAATAATGAAATCATCATTAAGAGCAAGGAGTGATAAATAAAACAACCTGTTTGAAACCTGTTTTTTGCAGGTCTCACTGGTTTGCTGGGATGTGGTTGTGGAATCATTTGTTCTCACTRAGAATGACCTTATGTGGATGGCCCAGACAAAGTTAACAAAGCCACATGGCAGGGGAAATGTCAGCCCTGGTGGCTCCCTGGATGTGCTGGCTGCAGAAACTTTCCCCAGTGACACTGGGGAGTTATAAAAAGCAGCATCTCCGCAGAGATTTCAGAGGGAAACCATCCAGGATCCCTGAAGAAATTCGTGACCCTCAGAGATGAAGGRCCCGATGTTTTTTTTCTGATACAAAAAAGCTGAGTGGAGGAGCGGAGTCACCCCCAAAGTTTCCAATTTGTTTGTTTTGATTTCTCCTCCTTTTTATGGAGTGAAAAGAACTGAGCCAAAGGAACTGAGAATGAAAAGCCACCTGTATCCCAAGCTTTTCCCATCAGCTGGTTAAAATCCAGATTAAAATTAAAATCCAAATTATAATCAAACAAGAATCTCACTGAACACGGAATAAATTCCCTTCCCATCYCCACCAACCTGTCCTGCACTACTGCTCTGGCACACCAAGCAGTTTTCCTCAGAATATCTGGAATTTGAGTTGGTTGCTCACAGCCAGGCACTTTTCCAAGCAGCTCTTTATCGGCTGTGAGGGGTTTTTTTTGGTGTTTGTGAAGCTCTGATGGAAGAGGCAGAGCTTTTAGACAGAAACATTCCTGGCAGAGYAGAGGGGGATGCTCGGGGTCTGCTCCAGTCGTGATTTTAAATCGGGTTTTGGGATCTCTGGGTGGCCACTAAACCTGCAGGTAAATGGATAAAAGAGAGTTTGCCTCACGAATCACCAGATTTGCAGCAGTTACTGTAATTCTGTGGCTAATCAGGTGTGTAACAGGACTCCCCTGCTTTTAGGGCTGATGCAGAAATCCCAGGAAAAGGAGGAATTTTCCTCRTGTGTTTATCCAACAGGAGAAAAGACCAAGGAGCTCCCAAGACCATCACKATGAAACTGCACAATTCAAGGTTTTCCCCTGACAGCAGGTTAGAAATGGTTCCAAATTTTCAACCCTGTAATTCCTCGGTATTTTAAAGGTTGTTTCTCAAAGTGGTGGAGATTTCAGCAGAGCAGGATGATAGGAAAGGATCCCAGCACACCAGCACCTTCCTGTTCCTGATAGGGAACCCCCAATTGCTTCCCAAGGCACTGGAATGATAATTTCCCAGGAAACCAAAGCCATAAAAATACTCTCCTTCACCTTTAATGGGATTAATAAAGATCCTCCCTTCTCTTAAATGCACTAATTCAAAATAATACACTCACTCCCYGGCAGTTTTATTTTTTTTTCCTACCTGACATCTGTTCCAACATCTGCTRAGCAGGACAAGAATGAATCATATTACACTGATTATATTTGCTTAATTCTACCATGTAGCCTTTGATCCACATGAGGTGGACATGCTGAGCCAGACACCACGAAACCCCAGCTTCAATCCAGGAGTTATTGCACCAAACAATTACAAGACCCAGATTTGGGTTCTTGGTGGGGAGGAGGGAAACCTTTCCTTGTTCACAGCCTTCCAAATTCACCCTCTGCATGTTGAGGGGAAGATTTGCCTCATAACCCTCAAGTTTTTTCCCCATAAAGGAGTCTGCAGCAGGCTGGAGATTTCCTCTGGATGTGGAGGGGTGTTCTCTGCTCCCAGGTTTTGTTACCTCCCCAAAGGACACCCTCGAGCACCTTTGTCACCCACATTGGGTGGTGACAAACCCCAAGGGTTGTTCCCTCATCAGCGGCTCCAAAATCCTCAGCAGGGCTTTGGAAGAGGGAAAATCTCCTTTTCCTCAAGAAAATTTCCTCCAAAATTTGATTTTTTTGTTTGCTTGCCATAACCTTTGGCATTCAGTCCTTACATAGCTCCTCCATTTCTCTGTAGGATTTCCAGCAGGTGCCCTTTCCCACAGACTGCTTGGAATAACCCCCCCAAAAAAATCTCCACAGATTTCTTTTGATTAAAAAAACTAAAAAGGAGGAGGAAAAAAGAATTAAAAAAACACCTCAGCCAAACGATTTTATCCCATGGTTTTAATTAGGCAGCTGGGCAGAGCCCAAAATTGAGTCCCAGTGCGTTTGGAAGCACCTCAGGCAGCCGTAGGAATTACTGAGTTAAAACTGAACRCTGCAGAAATCCCGTGGATTACACRGAGGCCCAAGAAAAGCTTCATGGGACGAGGCAGAAGGGGAAAAACTGGTTTTATTTACATTTATTGAAGTGCTCATCGGGGTGGAATACACAGAGCAGCGAATTAGAATCTRATTGGAGGTTTTTTCGATGGAGCAGCTGGAATTTGGGAAAGATGGCAGAAATTACATCCCTACCTCACCTTTATCCTGTCCCTGCCTCTCCACCCGGGCTTGAGGAATAAGTTAATTACTAAATATATTTATTTTAAATTCAACCAGATCAGTGAAGTTTTTCTCTCTGTCCTGGACTCGTGTGATGGCTCCAGTTTGGTCATGATGAGATCCCAAATCTCTCCTCTGTCCATCCTCATCACCCTSCTGAGGAATTTGGGAGATCAACCAATCCCAGACCCTGCTGGAACCAGGCTCAGCCCTTCCTCCTGGAAAACGCCTGAAAAAAACAATATAAAATCAATTTTCTCATCCTTCCAGCAAAATAGAAACCATTATCACCTTTTCATAGCCGTAATCAAGGCAAGATTAAAAGGGACAATAAAAATCTGTTAGTGCTGAAATGATCCAGATTGGATTAAATATCTTTTTTAAAACCCCATTTAACCTGTGCAGACAACAAGAAGAAAATTTCTCTGTGCAGGAATCACATTTACCCCTCATAAACTGAGCTTGGCATTGATGTTACCCTCTGCAAGGACCTACTTAAATCTACATATGCATATATTTATATTTTCCTTAAAAAACAGAGAAACTTGCCTGTTTTTCTAGGCATTGAAGCTTGCACGAAAAGTAGCACCACATGAGGGATTTTTTTTCTGTTATTAAAGACATTTCCAGGTCTGACGTTGCCTCTGATGTTGGTCTTTACAAACACATTCCCATTTCATTTTACTCACATTGTTCAGTGCTCGCTGGGTTTGTTCTAAGTAAGTTTATTAATCATAAAATTAAAAAATAAAAAAAAAAAAGAAATTCACAATTAAAAAAAATAAATTTATTGTAAGAAATGTATCATTATTCAGAGGCTTTGCAAGGACCAAGTTTTTTTTTAACATGCAAAGCAAGTGGAGATGGTGGACAGACTGATGAAATCAGAGAATTCTGGTTCTTATAAAAAAAGTTGGAGAAAGTTTTTTCTTCAGAGAAGTTGGAGAACACTGAAATCTCCTCCATCCAGCTGAAATGTTTCAGGAGCAGTTTTTCCATGGGTTTGTGTCCCGTGGGGAAGGTTTTCCTGAAGAGCAGAACCCACCTTGTGTCTRCCCAAACCCCCAGCCCTGTGCTCCTGCCATCCCCTGGGATGATTTATAGCCCTGGATGCACTTTRCAATTTGCCTTTTGCTAAAAACCCAACAACTCCGTGTTTTGTGAGTTGGAACATTGGGAAAAAAAAAAACCCAACAAAAAAACCCGACATAAAAGCTCTGAAATCAAAGGTTTCCTGTTATAAATAATCTCGTATCCCTCAGGCATTGGAGGGGAAAATACAGCCAAGATTAGATTAAAAGATTTTGGGGGCTTTCTGTGGTTATTTTTTAATTTAGGAAAAAAAAAAAAAAAGAGAAAATCTAAAAATAACTTTGGCGGGTGGGAGGTCGAGGTAAACGTTTCTCTGCAGTTGTTTCGGGATATGTTTATTGGGATGGAGTGTCAGTTTGTCTTTCTGGCACAGGCGTTCCAAATCCATGTGTCTCCACCTYCAGGGATCCCAAATCTCCTGCTAATGGGGCTGCTTTTTCCAGAAGGAAAATTTCACACTGGCAAAGTGTGAAGCAASGAAAAGCTGCAGGATTTCATCCCTCCAAAAACCAGTTGCAAACCACCAGGAACTTTAAACCAGTGGAAACAGAGCTGAGAGCCAGAAGCGCTCAAGGGCTTTTAGATATAAATATGTTGATTTTATTTAAAATTTTTCATTCTTTYCCCAGTGGCAGCAGAGAAGACAGCAGATTTTTGGACTTCTTTGTGCTCTTGGTACCCAAAATATCCTTAGGCCAATTTTTTTTTATTGTAATTATGAAGTGTAATAAAAGATTATTTTTGTTTTAGCCTGATCATTTAATTTGAAATTTACATGAGTAATTCCTTATGACCTTAATCTGCCACTCATAATTAAACATTTATCAAATCTTCTCCTCTTTTGCCAAGTCATAATTCAGGATTTACTCCAAGTGTAAAAAAGCTGAAAGACACTGAATGTTGTCTGCTGCTTTTTTCATTTATCTGTGCTTTAGGATTTCCCTTTAATCTGCTGCAGAAAATATTATTTCTGGGAATATATTCACTAGCAAGAAAATCCTCACCTTGCTAATGAGTTTTCTTTAATAAATATGAATTAAAATATTAGCTGGTTTAAACAGCACCTCTTTCCTGTATCTTTATAGACATTTTATGGATCCTGGGAAGGTGGGAGAACAGATCTGATCCTTCACAGAGGGAAGAATTTGGATCTCAATGAGACAAACACATCCCTGCCCCAAGGCTGTGCTGTACCAGCAGCTGTGGTGGTGAGGTTGGGTTAATTAAAAGGGCTGATTTAACAARTCCCTGCCATAAATAGAGTCAAAGAGCTTTGTCTTTTCCATTCTGACCACTTGGAGATCCTTTATTCACACCCAAACACCCTCCTGCCTGATCCCCGTGGCAGATCCAAACCAAATATTCCTGACTCAGGAAGAAAAGAGGAGGAAGAGCTGGACTCTGGCCAATATTTCCCAAACTTTCAGGGTTTTTCTTGGTGATTAAATTCTTCAAACCATTGACTCCGTGCGTGTTTGAAATCTGAAGGYACAAGAAACTGAGATTTTTGCCATGGTAGAGTGACTGTGACTGGCAGGGATTTTCCTTCCCCTCCCTTGATGGAAATTAATCCATTGGTGCCGACATCAGCACGAACAAGTGTCCTTAGATATTTTTTTGGACAGCCTCCAAAATTTTTTGGTGGGATTATGTTTCTGTTTCATTTCCATGTTTTACGGCGTTGCAGATAATAGAAAGTTAAATAAACTCTGCTGGCTCCTTTTTCTGCACTTCTTTGTGTCTCCCGTTTCCACGAAAATCAAGGAATAAAAACACACATGCAGGGTCAGACTCTCGTTTCATATCGAATTTGCTCGCAGCTAATTGAATTGTGGGGAATGTCTGAGAATTCTGCAAAAGGAATTTCTGGACAGAGTTACCTGAACATGTCGTGAGAGAAATTTCCAGCCGGGTGTAAAAARCACCTCACGAGCTCAGAAGATTATTTACCCTTTCCTGTTTGCTTTTCTTTTTTTCAAGTTCCCAAACGCACAGGGAAGGCAGATTGAAGCAATTTTAGCAAACTCTTCACTGGTGAAAATTTAGAAATAATAAGGCATGTGCCAGTTGGTTGGACTGAATTTCCTTGTGATACTCAATCCAAAAAAAGAAACTCTTGGTAAAATGAACTGGTGCAAATTTTTTTAGATCTTGCACTTCAGACCCACAACCAGCCACGTTATGCTGGTATTCTTTGTGGCACAGCTGCAACAGCAAGCTATTAATAAAAGTATTGATAGCTATAATAATTAATAATAATAATAATTTTCAGCATACTGCGGGATACCCGAATATTGGAACACACGTTATGAAAATCCACTTGTGTTCCTGTAAAAAACTCTTGCACGAATCCATAGGCACACATATGGTTTCATAACATATCCGAGATTGCAAGGAACAAATGGAATTTAGGAATGATTTGGTTTACAGTTCCCTTAAGTAACATTATCTTGTTAAAGACATTAACCTCAGGCCTTTACTGTTATATATTTGCTTTTATTGTTTTCATCCTGGGGAGCAACCTGTAGGAGAGACACTCAACAGGAAAAGAAGGTTCAAAGGGCATCAAAACATTGATTTTCAAGATGGCTGAACAGCTGTCTTGGGAGCKCTGTGCAATTATGAAAAACAGACATCTCTGCTCAGCCTCCCTCATTATTAAAGATCTTCCCACCCCTTCCCAGCTCTAATAACTGGGGGAAGATTTACCTTGGCATCGTTGATTTTCCTCCCCAGGCTGTGCTACTCCCACTAARTAGAGTGTAACAGGATGAAATAAATTCTCTGGCGAGCTGCATCCAGCTCAGTGCTGGCAGAAAGAGTGAAAATGGACCAAAAAAGCCTCTCCCAAAAAGATTTCTCCCCGAACTGCAGTGATTCACGTGGGATTTGCTCTTTCTGTTCCACCCCTCTTTGTTTGCTGTGCGTTTCTGGGTTAAACGTACTCAAATCTTACAATAAACCTCGGAAATGGCATTTCCATTTCAGTTGCCTCACAAGCCTGTTTTGCAAACCCTCTGCATGTGCTCTCCAGAGCTTCTCCCATTCCTTGAACCAGGTGCTTTTCTTTGGTTTCTCTTTTCCATGCTGAAGACGAAGGGGAGTTTTAAAACGCCTTTGGCAACGCCTCCTTTGGTTGCCCAGGGATGAATTCTCTCCCATGATGAGCTGTGTTGTTTCCAGAGCATTTCCCACAGCTTCTCACCTGCTTTAAATGAGCTGAGAATGGGGAAATCTCTGCATCATCCCTGCAGGGTCGGTTTTGCGGATGCTCTGGGCTGGGAGGTTTTAAACYGGGCTCRAYTCRWTGTCCCCATGACCACAAATCCCCGYTGGCTCCTCMAATTCCCTCTCCCGAGCACCGTGATCRAGGCCAGCACCACATTCAGAGGTGGGGACAGGTTGTGACATGAAGGAGCTGCCCACGGAACCCTCCTCCCGCAGGAAAAATCGGGAAAAACGAGGCAATGCCAAACCATGAGAATGGGATAACGTGGGGAAAACCCAGCTGCTCCCAGGGGGAAGAACAAACCCAAAACAATGCAAAATACAGGCGTTCCTCGAGTTCCATTGCCCGCAGAGAACTCCAAGTCCCATGATTGCTTTCCCAAACAAAATCGCTTCTTCTGGAAAGTCCTTGTTGCGCAGCTGCCCCAGACACGATGACTTCCAAGATCTTGCCTCAAGGTTTCCAAGCTGGGGCAGATTTTTTTTTGTGCAGCTTCAAAGGTCATTTTGGAGATGTGATGGTTTTTTTTTTTTTCCATTTGTAGTTGTCCTTTCTCAGTTAAGGCAAAGACTCCATCCAGTGATGTCCCTCCAGGAGGTCACAGAATGCATTTCACAGGAACGAAAAGGGCTCTCTTCAGAATTCCTACCAGCTCCCATTTCAGGCTCCTTGCAAACCAACCTCTTTAATCAGTTACAGATGAAGGGTTATTTCTTTCCCATGACCACAAGAGATAGAGACTGATAAAAAAAAATAATAAAAAAAAAAAAAAAAATAAAAGCCCATATGGCTGAAACTGCGGGTTCTGGAAGGGAAAGAAGCAGCTGAGATGTTCTGTCAAGGGTTGTTGCTGTTCCTGCCTCTGCTGGATGAGGGTTTGGGGCTCTGTCTCTGYTGCTCCCCGAGGATGTAATTAGGATTCAGCTCTGTGGGTCTCCGTTTGTGGAGTTTCCTGGAGGCCAGCAGCTGTCCAAGGGCTTTTCCTTTTGTCTTTTCAATAGGCTGAGAATTGGGAGTTTGCAGCTTTTCCTTACTGTCACAGCAATTTGCTGCAGAGAGAAAACGAACAAATCCTGTGGCAACTGATGAGGGAAAAAAAAAAAATCACTATTTATTCTGTGTAATTCTGAATGAAGCTGCGTTTCCTAAGGCAGAGAGGAAGAATTGTGTAGTCGGATGCCAGTGCTGTGTTTAGAAGAACCATCCACAGTATTTAACCACATGCTGCCTTTTAAAAACATGGAATTGTGGTTTTGTCAAAGCTATTTCCACCTTAGAATGGAATCCAAAGATCCAGGAATGGTGCATTTGAGTGTATGAAGTCATCAAAATCCATTTTCCCCCCATTTATCCAGCGTGCCCTGATGATTTTTTTCCAGTGTGCTCAGAACGAAACCGTAGGATTGTGTTGTTGGATGCTGACGGGTGGAAAATTGGTTGTTTAAATTCCAGGAAATGTCTGATTTTTCAACTACAACGGGTTCGTAATTAGGGAAGAATCCAGCTGTCAGCCAGGGGAGGAATTATGAAATGTTAAAATCACTGGGGGCRATGGAGAACAATTAACATTCTCAGCCGTCGGGTCGTGGCTGTGGTCTCCAAGAGTACCTTGCACTCGCTCGTGGCCCGCTCCTCTGAGGGCTCCTGGGGGATTTGGACATGACCAGAGAACATTTTATTACTCCAGCTCTTCTGRGGTCAGGAAAAAGTCATGGAGTGGTGGAGTTTCTTCTCCTTGAAGTCCACAGTCGAAGGTTTGGAGCCAAGTGAGGAGTTTCAGCCCAGCTCCGCTGGCTTTGGTGATTTCAGTGGAATTGCAGCCACTGAGGACCTGACACGGTGGCCTTGGTGGGAGTGGGAGTGTGGAGAAGAGGTTCAAGATCTCACATGAGCTCAGGCAAAGCTGAGTGCAATGGTCCACAAAGCTGTGTGCCAGGAGTGGGAGGAGGAAGGTGAAGGCAGAGACRCAGAGCAGTGAGGTTATGGCAGGGTTGGCACCAACAAGGCAGATGTGACTGCACATCTGGGGCTGGTCCAACCTCGGGATTGGGCACAGCTTCTGGTGGGACCTCCTGGGCAAGGGCACATCCTCTGCTGGGAGTGCTGGAATTGGGGTGACAGTGCCTGGTTCCAGTCTCTGCCCATTCAAACCAGGGAAGGACACAGAACCRTGGAGCTCAGCCCAACCTGCCCAGCAGGAATCTGTAAGAAGCACTTTGGGAAGGAGATGTTATCTTGTTCTTTTTCTTATTCTGTTCCTGTTTTTTTTCAGTCTGTATGCTCAGCTCGGATTTCTAACAGCCCAGCAATCAACCTGAGTGTATTGACACTTTTGGAAGTGTGGTTTATTTAAATCTGCCTCTGCCTTTGTCCAATTTTGTGTTACATCTCATTCTTTGGCACTCATGTGCCCACATGCCTCGAGTGGGAAGCCAGCCCTGTGAGATACAAGTCACACTCATCCCCTGTCAGCTCTAAAAGGTACTGGCTGGAGGACAAAGTGGCTTGGAAGAAGTTTTGATTATCATCTGGAAAGTAAAAAGAAAAAAAATAAAAAATCCAGGATGTGTTATAGTTGGAAACAATCGGCAGAGATAATGCTGGACACGGGGAGGTGGGGAAGAAGCAGCCAAAAGGTGACCTGGAGGGAGTGAGTTTGGAAACACAGAGAGCCCAGAGTTTTAGAAAATGTGCCTTTTTCCTGGATCCGTGGGCAGGAGGAAACCACGGGAGCTCTGCTCTGCTGCTCTCGTTGCCCGAGTTGGATGCGAGTTACAGGGAAGCTCAAGCCAACGAGTTGGATCCGAGCACCCTCGTCCAGATCCAAGTTTCATCTGCCTGACTCTCCTCGTGTTTATTTGGGAACGCCTCGGCCGGGCTCAGCGCTCCTTGGGATGTTACAAAATCAGGGAAGTGGGAACAAATTTGGGCCAAATGGATCCACAGCGAGTCAATCCTACAACCCCGGGTTAGGAACTCAAAGGTGAACCCCCAGTCCTGTTCCCTCCTGTCGATCCTGAGGTGTTGGAACCATTCCTGTGATCCCCTGAGATGCCCCACAGGAGGTCTGGACCTACAAAAGCTGAGGATTCTCCTCATTGCTCTGTTCTGTGCATGCCAATGAAAACCCCAAGACAGGATGGGATTGATTTTCCACTCCTGTGCATGAAGAGGCAAATTTGGGGGGCTCAGATTTGACCCTTACAGAAAACACAGAGTGAGTTGAGAACTTGGGCTCTCAAGCTGGATGTGAGCCTTGGCTCAGATCTGCTGGTACCAGTCCTATCTCTCTTTTGGGGCTGACAGAAATATTTAAGGGATCTCAGCCGTGTGTTTTTAAGGGATCTCAGCCGTGTGTTTTTGTAAGGAAAATGGGCAGTTTGGGATGAGAAGATGAGTCACAATTCTGAGATAGTGCCTGGCTGTTACTGGAATACTCTAAAGCAGCTACACTGAGGCTAAATAAAGGAACAAGATGAATAATTATTCAAGGATGAAAAGCCACATTTCTTCAGAAAGTGAAAATGTTAAGAGCTCTGTGACTGTCTTCTTTCCAACACGAAGTGTTTCACTGGAAAGGACTGATAAAACCATCAAAAAAATAAATCCAGTAAAAACCCCAATGAAACAGAAAGTGTGTCCCACGTGCAGTGCCAGGAAATAAAATTCCCGGTTTTTGCATCTTAGATAGGGATGTTTTGGTACAGAAGAGATATGGGTGGGAATTGAGAAAAGGCTTTTGTGGCCAAGGCTTGATGAGTGTCTTGRATTGRGGTTGTTCATCCTGGAGAAGAGGTTTTGGGGTGATCGAATTGCGGCTTCCAGACCCTGCAAAAATGATGGAGAGTGAATATTTACAAGGGATGGAAGTGACAAGATGAGGGGGAACGGCTTCARACTGACAGGGAGCAGGGTCAGATGGGATTTTGGGGGAAATTCCTCCCTGGGATGGATTTTCTGGAGAAGCTGTGGCTTCTCATGGTTCTCTGGCAATGTCCAAGGCCAGGCTGGACAGGACTTGGAGCACCCTGGGACAGTGGAAGGTGTCCCTGCCCATGGCAGGAGGTTGGAACAAGATGAGCTTTAAAATCCCTTCCAAYTTGAACCATCCCATGATTTTCTGATATATTTTCTCGCCTTGAATTGCTGTAATTTTTAAACCCACAGAAGCTGTGAGTATCAATTAATTTCACAGGATACAGAAAATGCATGTGGAACAAAAGCTTGGACATTCCTTATGGGAAGTGAGTGCAGAGGCACCAARTGACCACAGATATTTGCTGCTCTGAGGGACGACATGACTTCAAATCAAGTTAATTATTAATCATCTTTGCCAACTCGTTCGTTAGAGCAGAAGCAAAACCAACCCCTCAAACTAAAGTTAGACCGTAAAAACAAGAAAATCCTTCCCCTTCCAAAAGGGACAAACCCTCAGCCCAGATTCCAGAGCTTGGGAGATGACATTACACACAGCCTGTCAGCACATAGCTCCAGAGCCCAGGCAGAGCCTTTTCCCTTACAGGTGGAAAAATGTTTTGGAAGCGAAGCTTTCGGAAGAATTACGGCRGCGGAAGGCGGCGATTCTCCTTGTCAGAGAGTTTCCGACCAGCCCTGMGCTGCTGGCTCGCCCTCGGGGATGGGATGTCACATCAACAGGCAGTTTGCATTTTGATGGAGCCTTCCCCAGCCCCAGCCAGGGAAATAGAAGATATAAAACAAGGGAGAGAGGGTTCTGGAAGAGGTGTGAGTTGGAGAGACTCCATGGCTGTGYTGATTTATCCAAGCTGAGAAATCCGGGCTGGAAGAGAGGATATTTCTCTGCCTTGCTCGTGGACGGGGTGGGAAAAGGGAAAAAGGAGTCATGATGAGGATGGAATTGTCACGATTTTGAGCAATGGCCTTGGAAATTCCTCTCCTGGCRGYTSCTGGGGAATKTCASTYCTMARGGGWRCAGGATYCYTGTGGAGTCCTTCCCACTCRGGATATTCCATGATTCTGAACCCATGGGTGGCTCGCAGGTGCTCCCTGGAACAATTCTCGGTGGCTTTAACCAACCTCTGTGGAAAAGAAATTCAAAATGAAAGGCTGATTTAACTCCCTTAGGTCAGTAATTACAGGGACATGATGTAGGCTATCTTGTGGGAAGATATCCATGATTAATCCATGGAATTCACCACCACAGGGCACTGCCAGAGCCGGAGGAGTCGCTGATTTCCAACCCAGCCTGCAGGATTATGTGAGCAAGGTTGTGTTTGAGTTGATTAGTTTGGGAAAAACTCAAAGCCGCAGAAATTTGGGATGAAATCAAAGCTTCCACGTTTTGGGGTAGGGCTGAAACCCGAGCCAAGGGCTGTAGGGAAGACAGGGGGAGTTGTGACAGGTTGTTCCATAACTTCCCAAACCGGGTACCAAACAACAGGAAAAACCATTCCAATCCAACTGAGGAATTATCTGGGAACACACAGACCTGAACTCCTSAGTTCAGGAGGTAAAAATCTCTTCCCTGCTCTATAACCTCCCCAAAAAAACCCAGAGATATTTGCTGATGGTTTTGCTTGTCCCAGCCTCCCCCCCATCAGCAGATCCGTGCACTTCAACTTGAACTTGACCACGAGCACCGGGAGGTTTGATGGATGGACAGAGAGTCCTCGCGTGTCTTTTCAAGCCGGTTCCCTTCAACAGGTGTTTGCTGTGTCTGAGGTTCCTCTGTTTATAGAATCCCTGTTCCATTTGGGAGGATGAAAAATATCCCTGGCTCTTATTGTAAACAGCCTTCGCTTCTCCTAAACACTGAAAGGAAAGGTTACAGGATTAGTCACAGGCTTCTCCCCCTCCCCTCCCCAGCACCACCTTGTTCTGAAAAYGCAGAAATCCAAACCTGCCCTGGTGCTGAGGCTGGAGCGGGGTGTGGATGTGGGAAAGGGGGGAAACCATGGGGTCTGGCCCTGTGTTGGTCACCCTGCCCTGGGTGAAGGGTGTTTRCAGCCTTTTGGGTCTCTGGAGCTGCCCAGTGCTGGCTGTCAGCTTTCAAACACGAGCTTGGATGAGCGTCCAGGTTTTATCTTCCCTCTGCTTCCAGCAAGTYTCATTTTAATTYYTTTTCCCTCCTTTTTCTTTTTCTTCCCCCCTTTATTTTTTTCCTTGACTGAAAGCTCCATCACAGAAAGTCAATATTTTATAATGGCAGAAGAAGGGCCAGGGATCTGTGTCAAAGGGCTGAAAAAGTGCAACAAGGGCTGGCCTGAGCTTTTGTAAGGTGGGTTTGGGGAAGAGGTGGAAAGGATTG